>NW_027672192.1:0-187264 GCF_964165515.1 Mesoplodon bidens | reverse complement strand
GGTTAGGGATAGGGAACGGCAAGTCTTAGGGCCACAGTTGACGGTACGGAAACGTGGGAGGGTCGGGCTACGTGCTGACGCACGGTCAGTGCCATCGTACGGGCCAGGAGTAGGCAACGGCATAGGATAAAGTGTAGGGCTGGTGGTGGATTTGCGTTCTGGGCTAGAGTTAGGGTTAGGGAAAGGGCAAGGCTTAGGGCACAGGTCAGGGTACGGAAACGCGGGAGGGTAAGGCTACGTGCTGATGCACGGGTCAGTGCCAGAGGACAGGCCAGGAGTAGGCAACGGCGTAGGGTAAGGTGTAGGGCTGGTGGTGGATTTGCGTTCCGGGCTAGGGTTAGGGTTAGGGAACGGCAAGTCTTAGGGCACAGGTGAGGGTACGGAAACGTTGGAGTGTCAGGCTACGTGCAGACGCATGGGTCAGTGCCAGCGTACAGGCCAGGAGTAGGGTACGAAGTAAGGTAAGGTGTAGGGCTTGTGGTTGATTTCTGTTCCAGGCTAGGGTTAGGGTTAGGGAACGGCAAGGCTTAGGGCACAGGTGAGGGTACGGAAAAGTGGGAGGGTCGGGCTACGTGGTGACGCACGGATCAGTGCCAGCGTACGGGCCAGGAGTAGGGTACGGCGTAAGGTAAGGTGGAGGGCTTGTGGTTGATTTCCGTTCCAGGCTAGGGTTAGGGTTAGGGAACGGCAAGGCTTAGGGCACAGGTGAGGGTACGGAAACGTGGGTGGGTCGGGCTACGTGATGACGCACGGGTCAGTGCCAGCGTACGGGTCAGGAGTAGGCAGCGGCGTAGGATACAGTGTAGGGCTGGTGGTGGATTTGCGTTCTGGGCTAGGGTTAGGGTTAGGGAATGGCAAGGCTTAGGACACAGGTCAGGGTACGGAAACGCGGGAGCGTAAGGCTACGTGCTGATGCACGGGTCAGTGCCAGAGTACAGGCCAGGAATAGGCAACGGCGAATAGTGAGGTGTAGGGCTGGTGGTGGGTTTCCGTTCCGGGCTAGGGTTAGGGTTAGGGAACGGCAAGGCTTAGGGCACAGGTGAGGGTACGGAAACGTGGGAGGGTCAGGCTACGTGCTGACGCACGGGTCAGTGTCAGCGTACGGGCCAGGAGTAGGCAACGGCGTAAGGTAAGGTGTAGGGCTGGTGGTTGGTTTCCGTTCCAGGCTAGGGTTAGGGTTAGGGAACGGCAAGGCTTAGGGCACACGTGAGGGTACGGAAACGTGGGAAGGTCGGGCTACGTGCTGACGCACGGGTCAGTGCCAGCGTACGGGCCAGGAGTAGGGTACGGCGTGAGGTAAGGTGTAGGGCTTGTGGTTGATTTCCGTTCCAGGCTAGGGTCAGGGTTAGGGAACGGCAAGGCTTAGGGCACAGGTGAGGGTACGGAAACGTGGGATGGTCGGGCTACGTGCTGACGCACGGATCAGTGCCAGCGTACGGTCCAGGAGTAGGCAACGGCGTAGGATAAATTGTAGGGCTGGTGGTGGACTTGCGTTCTGGGCTAGGGTTAGGGTTAGGGAACGGCAAGGCTTAAGGCACAGGTCAGGGTACGGAAATGCGGGAGGGTAAGGCTACGTGCTGATGCACGTGTCAGTGCCAGAGTACAGGCCAAGAGTAGGCAACGGCGTAGGGTAAGGTGTAGGGCTGGTGGTGGGTTTCCGTTCCGGGCTAGGGTTAGCGTTAGGGAACGGCAAGGCTTAGGGCACAGGTGAGGGTACGGAAACGTGGGAGGGTAAGGCTACGTGCTGACGCACGTGTTAGTGCCAGCGTACGAGCCAGGAGTAGGCAACGGCGTAAGGTAAGGTGTAGGGCTGGTGGTTGGTTTCCGTTCCAGGCTAGGGTTAGGGTTAGGGAACGGCAAGGCTTAGGGCACAGGTGAGGGTACGGCAACGTGGGAGGGTCGGGCTACGTGCTGACACACGGGTCAGTGCCAGCGTACGGGCCAGGAGTAGGCAACGGCGTTTGATAAAGTGTACTGCTGGTGGTGGATTTGCGTTCCGGGCTAGGGTTAGGGTTAGGGAACGGCAAGGCTTAGGGCACAGGTGAGGGTACGGAAACGTGGGAGTGTCAGGCTATGTGCTGACACATTTGTCATTGCCAGCGTACGGGTCAGGAGTAGGGTACGGCGTAAGGTAAGGTGTAGGGCTGGTGGTGGGTTTCTATTCCGGGCTAGGGTTAGGGTTAGGGAACGGCAAGGCTTAGGGCACAGGTGAGGGTACGGAAACGTGGGAGGGTCAGGCTACGTGCTGACGCACGGGTCAGTGCCAGCGTACGGGCCAGGAGTAGGGTACGGCGTAAGGTAAGGTGTAGGGCTTGCGGTTGATTTCTGTTCCAGGCTAGGGTTAGGGTTAGGGAACGGCAAGGCTTAGGGCACAGGTGAGTGTACGGAAACGTGGGAGGGTCGGGCTACGTGCTGACGCACGGGTCAGTGCCAGCGTACGGGCCAGGAGTAGGCAACGGCGTAGGATAAAGTGTAGGGCTGGTGTTGGATTTGCGTTCTGAGCTAGGGTTAGGGTTAGGGAACGGCAAGGCTTAGGGCACAGGTGAGTGTACGGAAACGTGGGAGGGTCGGGCTACGTGCTGACGCACGGGTCAGTGCCAGCGTACGGGCCAGGAGTAGGCAACGGCGTAGGATAAAGTGTAGGGCTGGTGTTGGATTTGCGTTCTGGGCTAGGGTTAGGGTTAGGGAACGGCAAGGCTTAGGGCACAGGTCAGGGTACGGAAACGCGGGAGGGTAAGGCTTCGTGCTGATGCAAGGGTCAGTGCCAGAGTACAGGCCAGGAGTAGGCAACGGCATAGGGTAAGCTGTAGGGCTGCTGGTGGGTTTCCGTTCCGGGCTAGGGTTAGGGTTAGGGAACGGCAAGGCTTAGGGCACAGGTGAGGGTAAGGAAACGTGGGAGGGTCAGGCTACATGCTGACGCACGGGTCAGTGCCAGCGTACGGGCCAGGAGTAGGCAGCAGCGTAGGATAAAGTGTAGGGCTCGTGGTGGGTTTCCGTTCCAGGCTAGGGTTAGAGTTAGGGAACGACAAGGCTTAGGGCACAGGGGAGGGTACGGAAACGTGGGAGGGTCGTGCTACGTGCTGACACACGGGTCAGTGCCAGCGTACGGGACAGGAGTCGGCAACGGCGTAGGATAAAGTGTAGGGCTGGTGGTGGATTTGCGTTCCGGGCTAGGGTTAGGGTTAGGGAACGGCAAGTCTTACGGCACAGGTGAGGGTACGGAAACGTGGGAGGGTCAGGCTGTGTGCTGACGCATTGGTCATTGCCAGCGTACGGGTCAGGAGTAGGGTACGGCGTAAGGTAAGGTGTAGGGCTGGTGGTGGGTTTCTATTCCAGGCTAGGGTTAGGGTTAGGGAACGGCAAGGCTTAGGGCACAGGTGAGGGTACGGAAACGTGGGAGGGTCAGGCTACGTGCTGACGCACGGTTCAGTGCCAGCGTACGGGCCAGGAATAGGGTACGGCGTAAGGTAAGGTGTAGGGCTGGTGGTGCGTTTCTATTCCGGGCTAGGGTTAGGGTTAGGGAACGGCAAGGCTTAGGGCACAGGTCAGGGTACGGAAACGCGGGAGGGTAAGGCTACGTGCTGATGCACGTGTCAGTGCCAGAGTACGGGCCAGGAGTAGGCAACGGGGTTGGGTAAGGTGTAGGGCTGGTGGTGGGTATCCGTTTTGGGCTAGGGTTAGGGTTAGGGAACGGCAAGGCTTAGGGCACAGGTGAGGGTACGGAAACGTGGGAGGGTCAGGCTACGTGCTGACGCACGGGTCAGTGCCAGCGTACGGGTCAGGAGTAGGGTACGGCGTAAGGTAAGGTGTAGGGCTGGTGGTGTGTTTCCGTTAAGGGCTAGGGTTAGGGTTAGGGAACGGCAAGGCTTAGGGCACAGGTGAGGGTACGGAAAAGTGGGAGGGTCGGGCTACGTGCTGACGCACGGTTCAGTGCCAGCGTACGGGCCAGGAGTAGGCAACGGCGTAGGATAAAGTGTAGGGCTGGTAGTGAATTTGCGTTCCTGGCTAGGGTTAGGGTTAGGGAACGGCAAGTCTTAGGGCACAGGTGAGGGTACGGAAACGTGGTAGGGTCAGGCTACGTGCTGACGCACGGGTCAGTGCCAGCGTATGGGTCAGGAGTAGGGTACGGCGTAAGGTAAGGTGTAGGGCTGGTGGTGGGTTTCCATTAAGTGCTAGGGTTAGGGTTAGGGAACGGCAAGGCTTAGGGCACAGGTCAGGGTACGGCAACCCGGGAGGGTAAGGGTACGTGCTGATGCATGGGTCAGTGCCAGATTACAGGCGAGGAGTAGGCAACGGCGTAGGGTAAGGTGTAGGGCTGGTGGTGGGTTTCCGTTCCGGGCTAGGGTTAGGGTTAGGGAACAGCAAGGCTTAGGGCACAGTTGAGGGTACGGAAACGTGGGAGGGTCGGGCTATGTGCTGACCCACGGGTCAGTGCCAGCGTACGGGCCAGGAGTAGGCAACGGCGTAAGGTAAAGTGTAGGGCTGGTGGTTGGTTTCCGCTCAAGGCTAGGGTTAGGGTTAGGGAACGGCAAGGCTTAGGGCACACGTGAGGGTACGGAAACGTGGGAGGGTCGGGCTACATGCTGACGCACGGGTCATTGCCAGGGTACGGGCCAGGAGTAGGCAACGGCGTAGGATAAAGTGTAGGGCTGGTGGTGGATTTGCGTTCTGGGCTAGGGTTAGGGTTAGGGAACGGCAAGGCTTAGGGCACAGGTGAGGGTACGGAAAAGTGGGAGGGTCAGGCTACGTTTTGACGCACGGTTCAGTTTCAGCGTACGGGCCAGGAATAGGGTACGGCGTAAGGTAAGGTGTAGGGCTGGTGGTGGGTTTCTGTTCCGGGCTAGGGTTAGGGTTAGGGAACGGCAAGGCTTAGGGCACAGGTGAGGGTACGGAAACGTGGGAGGGTCAGGCTACGTGCTGACGCATGGATCAGTGCCAGCATCCGGGCCAGGAGTAGGGTACGGCGTAAGGTAAGGTGTAGGGCTTGTTTTTGATTTCCGTTCCAGGCTAGGGTTAGGGTTAGGGAACGGCAAGGCTTAGGGCACAGGTGAGGGTACGGAAACGTGGGAGGGTCGGGCTACGTGCTGACGCACGGGTCATTGCCAGCATACGGGCCAGGAGTAGGGTACGGCGTAAGGTAAGGTGTAGGGCTTGTGGTTGATTTCCCTTCCAGGCTAGGGTTAGGGATAGGGAACGGCAAGTCTTAGGGCACAGGTGACGGTACGGAAACGTGGGAGGGTCGGGCTACGTGCTGACGCACGGTCAGTGCCATCGTACGGGTCAGGAGTAGGCAACGGCATAGGATAAAGTGTAGGGCTGGTGGTGGATTTGCGTTCTGGGCTCGAGTTAGGGTTAGGGAAAGGCAAGGCTTAGGGCACAGGTCAGGGTACGGAAACGCGGGAGGGTAAGGCTACGTGCTGATGCACGGGTCAGTGCCAGAGGACAGGCCAGGAGTAGGCAACGGCGTAGGGTAAGGTGTAGGGCTGGTGGTGGATTTGCGTTCCGGGCTAGGGTTAGGGTAAGGGAACGGCAAGTCTTAGGGCACAGGTGAGGGTACGGAAACGTTGGAGTGTCAGGCTACGTGCAGACGCACGGGTCAGTGCCAGCGTACAGGCCAGGAGTAGGGTACGGCGTAAGGTAAGGTGTAGGGCTTGTGGTTGATTTCCTTTCCAGGCTAGGGTTAGGGTTGGGGAACGGCAAGGCTTAAGGCACAGGTGCGGGTACGGAAACATGGGAGGGTCGGGTTACGTGCTGACGCACGGGTCAGTGCCAGCGTGCGGGCCAGGAGTAGGCAACGGCGTAGGATAAAGTGTAGGGCTGGTGGTGGATTTGCCTTCTGGGCTAGGGTTAGGGTTAGGGAACGGCAAGGCTTAGGGCACAGGTCAGGGTACAGCAACGCGGGAGGGTAAGGGTACGTGCTGATGCATGGGTCAGTGCCAGATTACAGGCCAGGAGTAGGCAACGGCGTAGGGTAAGGTGTAGGGCTGGTGGTGGGTTTCCGTTCCGGGCTATGGATAGGGTTAGGGAACAGCAAGGCTTAGGGCACAGTTGAGGGTACGGAAACGTGGGAGGGTCGTGCTACGTGCTGACCCACGGGTCAGTGCCAGCGTACGGGCCAGGAGTAGGCAACGGCGTAAGGTAAAGTGTAGGGCTGGTGGTTGGTTTCCGCTCAAGGCTAGGGTTAGGGTTAGGGAACGGCAAGGCTTAGGGCACACGTGAGGGTACGGAAACGTGGGAGGGTCGGGCTACATGCTGACGCACGGGTCATTGCCAGGGTACGGGCCAGGAGTAGGCAACGGCGTAGGATAAAGTGTAGGGCTGGTGGTGGATTTGCGTTCTGGGCTAGGGTTAGGGTTAGGGAACGGCAAGGCTTAGGGCACAGGTGAGGGTACGGAAAAGTGGGAGGGTCAGGCTACGTTTTGACGCACGGTTCAGTGCCAGCGTACGGGCCAGGAATAGGGTACGGCGTAAGGTAAGGTGTAGGGCTGGTGGTGGGTTTCTGTTCCGGGCTAGGGTTAGGGTTAGGGAACGGCAAGGCTTAGGGCACAGGTGAGGGTACGGAAACGTGGGAGGGTCAGGCTACGTGCTGACGCATGGATCAGTGCCAGCATCCGGGCCAGGAGTAGGGTACGGCGTAAGGTAAGGTGTAGGGCTTGTTTTTGATTTCCGTTCCAGGCTAGGGTTAGGGTTAGGGAACGGCAAGGCTTAGGGCACAGGTGAGGGTACGGAAACGTGGGAGGGTCGGGCTACGTGCTGACGCACGGGTCATTGCCAGCATACGGGCCAGGAGTAGGGTACGGCGTAAGGTAAGGTGTAGGGCTTGTGGTTGATTTCCCTTCCAGGCTAGGGTTAGGGATAGGGAACGGCAAGTCTTAGGGCACAGTTGACGGTACGGAAACGTGGGAGGGTCGGGCTACGTGCTGACGCACGGTCAGTGCCATCGTACGGGCCAGGAGTAGGCAACGGCATAGGATAAAGTGTAGGGCTGGTGGTGGATTTGCGTTCTGGGCTAGAGTTAGGGTTAGGGAAAGGCAAGGCTTAGGGCACAGGTCAGGGTACGGAAACGCGGGAGGGTAAGGCTACGTGCTGATGCACGGGTCAGTGCCAGAGGACAGGCCAGGAGTAGGCAACGGCGTAGGGTAAGGTGTAGGGCTGGTGGTGGATTTGCGTTCCGGGCTAGGGTTAGGGTTAGGGAACGGCAAGTCTTAGGGCACAGGTGAGGGTACGGAAACGTTGGAGTGTCAGGCTACGTGCAGACGCATGGGTCAGTGCCAGCGTACAGGCCAGGAGTAGGGTACGGCGTAAGGTAAGGTGTAGGGCTTGTGGTTGATTTCTGTTCCAGGCTAGGGTTAGGGTTAGGGAACGGCAAGGCTTAGGGCACAGGTGAGGGTACGGAAAAGTGGGAGGGTCGGGCTACGTGGTGACGCACGGATCAGTGCCAGCGTACGGGCCAGGAGTAGGGTACGGCGTAAGGTAAGGTGGAGGGCTTGTGGTTGATTTCCGTTCCAGGCTAGGGTTAGGGTTAGGGAACGGCAAGGCTTAGGGCACAGGTGAGGGTACGGAAACGTGGGTGGGTCGGGCTACGTGATGACGCACGGGTCAGTGCCAGCGTACGGGTCAGGAGTAGGCAGCGGCGTAGGATACAGTGTAGGGCTGGTGGTGGATTTGCGTTCTGGGCTAGGGTTAGGGTTAGGGAATGGCAAGGCTTAGGACACAGGTCAGGGTACGGAAACGCGGGAGCGTAAGGCTACGTGCTGATGCACGGGTCAGTGCCAGAGTACAGGCCAGGAATAGGCAACGGCGAATAGTGAGGTGTAGGGCTGGTGGTGGGTTTCCGTTCCGGGCTAGGGTTAGGGTTAGGGAACGGCAAGGCTTAGGGCACAGGTGAGGGTACGGAAACGTGGGAGGGTCAGGCTACGTGCTGACGCACGGGTCAGTGTCAGCGTACGGGCCAGGAGTAGGCAACGGCGTAAGGTAAGGTGTAGGGCTGGTGGTTGGTTTCCGTTCCAGGCTAGGGTTAGGGTTAGGGAACGGCAAGGCTTAGGGCACACGTGAGGGTACGGAAACGTGGGAAGGTCGGGCTACGTGCTGACGCACGGGTCAGTGCCAGCGTACGGGCCAGGAGTAGGGTACGGCGTGAGGTAAGGTGTAGGGCTTGTGGTTGATTTCCGTTCCAGGCTAGGGTCAGGGTTAGGGAACGGCAAGGCTTAGGGCACAGGTGAGGGTACGGAAACGTGGGATGGTCGGGCTACGTGCTGACGCACGGATCAGTGCCAGCGTACGGTCCAGGAGTAGGCAACGGCGTAGGATAAATTGTAGGGCTGGTGGTGGACTTGCGTTCTGGGCTAGGGTTAGGGTTAGGGAACGGCAAGGCTTAAGGCACAGGTCAGGGTACGGAAATGCGGGAGGGTAAGGCTACGTGCTGATGCACGTGTCAGTGCCAGAGTACAGGCCAAGAGTAGGCAACGGCGTAGGGTAAGGTGTAGGGCTGGTGGTGGGTTTCCGTTCCGGGCTAGGGTTAGCGTTAGGGAACGGCAAGGCTTAGGGCACAGGTGAGGGTACGGAAACGTGGGAGGGTAAGGCTACGTGCTGACGCACGTGTTAGTGCCAGCGTACGAGCCAGGAGTAGGCAACGGCGTAAGGTAAGGTGTAGGGCTGGTGGTTGGTTTCCGTTCCAGGCTAGGGTTAGGGTTAGGGAACGGCAAGGCTTAGGGCACAGGTGAGGGTACGGCAACGTGGGAGGGTCGGGCTACGTGCTGACACACGGGTCAGTGCCAGCGTACGGGCCAGGAGTAGGCAACGGCGTTTGATAAAGTGTACTGCTGGTGGTGGATTTGCGTTCCGGGCTAGGGTTAGGGTTAGGGAACGGCAAGGCTTAGGGCACAGGTGAGGGTACGGAAACGTGGGAGTGTCAGGCTATGTGCTGACACATTTGTCATTGCCAGCGTACGGGTCAGGAGTAGGGTACGGCGTAAGGTAAGGTGTAGGGCTGGTGGTGGGTTTCTATTCCGGGCTAGGGTTAGGGTTAGGGAACGGCAAGGCTTAGGGCACAGGTGAGGGTACGGAAACGTGGGAGGGTCAGGCTACGTGCTGACGCACGGGTCAGTGCCAGCGTACGGGCCAGGAGTAGGGTACGGCGTAAGGTAAGGTGTAGGGCTTGCGGTTGATTTCTGTTCCAGGCTAGGGTTAGGGTTAGGGAACGGCAAGGCTTAGGGCACAGGTGAGTGTACGGAAACGTGGGAGGGTCGGGCTACGTGCTGACGCACGGGTCAGTGCCAGCGTACGGGCCAGGAGTAGGCAACGGCGTAGGATAAAGTGTAGGGCTGGTGTTGGATTTGCGTTCTGAGCTAGGGTTAGGGTTAGGGAACGGCAAGGCTTAGGGCACAGGTGAGTGTACGGAAACGTGGGAGGGTCGGGCTACGTGCTGACGCACGGGTCAGTGCCAGCGTACGGGCCAGGAGTAGGCAACGGCGTAGGATAAAGTGTAGGGCTGGTGTTGGATTTGCGTTCTGGGCTAGGGTTAGGGTTAGGGAACGGCAAGGCTTAGGGCACAGGTCAGGGTACGGAAACGCGGGAGGGTAAGGCTTCGTGCTGATGCAAGGGTCAGTGCCAGAGTACAGGCCAGGAGTAGGCAACGGCATAGGGTAAGCTGTAGGGCTGCTGGTGGGTTTCCGTTCCGGGCTAGGGTTAGGGTTAGGGAACGGCAAGGCTTAGGGCACAGGTGAGGGTAAGGAAACGTGGGAGGGTCAGGCTACATGCTGACGCACGGGTCAGTGCCAGCGTACGGGCCAGGAGTAGGCAGCAGCGTAGGATAAAGTGTAGGGCTCGTGGTGGGTTTCCGTTCCAGGCTAGGGTTAGAGTTAGGGAACGACAAGGCTTAGGGCACAGGGGAGGGTACGGAAACGTGGGAGGGTCGTGCTACGTGCTGACACACGGGTCAGTGCCAGCGTACGGGACAGGAGTCGGCAACGGCGTAGGATAAAGTGTAGGGCTGGTGGTGGATTTGCGTTCCGGGCTAGGGTTAGGGTTAGGGAACGGCAAGTCTTACGGCACAGGTGAGGGTACGGAAACGTGGGAGGGTCAGGCTGTGTGCTGACGCATTGGTCATTGCCAGCGTACGGGTCAGGAGTAGGGTACGGCGTAAGGTAAGGTGTAGGGCTGGTGGTGGGTTTCTATTCCAGGCTAGGGTTAGGGTTAGGGAACGGCAAGGCTTAGGGCACAGGTGAGGGTACGGAAACGTGGGAGGGTCAGGCTACGTGCTGACGCACGGTTCAGTGCCAGCGTACGGGCCAGGAATAGGGTACGGCGTAAGGTAAGGTGTAGGGCTGGTGGTGCGTTTCTATTCCGGGCTAGGGTTAGGGTTAGGGAACGGCAAGGCTTAGGGCACAGGTCAGGGTACGGAAACGCGGGAGGGTAAGGCTACGTGCTGATGCACGTGTCAGTGCCAGAGTACGGGCCAGGAGTAGGCAACGGGGTTGGGTAAGGTGTAGGGCTGGTGGTGGGTATCCGTTTTGGGCTAGGGTTAGGGTTAGGGAACGGCAAGGCTTAGGGCACAGGTGAGGGTACGGAAACGTGGGAGGGTCAGGCTACGTGCTGACGCACGGGTCAGTGCCAGCGTACGGGTCAGGAGTAGGGTACGGCGTAAGGTAAGGTGTAGGGCTGGTGGTGTGTTTCCGTTAAGGGCTAGGGTTAGGGTTAGGGAACGGCAAGGCTTAGGGCACAGGTGAGGGTACGGAAACGTGGGAGGGTCGGGCTACGTGCTGACGCACGGTTCAGTGCCAGCGTACGGGCCAGGAGTAGGCAACGGCGTAGGATAAAGTGTAGGGCTGGTAGTGAATTTGCGTTCCTGGCTAGGGTTAGGGTTAGGGAACGGCAAGTCTTAGGGCACAGGTGAGGGTACGGAAACGTGGTAGGGTCAGGCTACGTGCTGACGCACGGGTCAGTGCCAGCGTATGGGTCAGGAGTAGGGTACGGCGTAAGGTAAGGTGTAGGGCTGGTGGTGGGTTTCCATTAAGTGCTAGGGTTAGGGTTAGGGAACGGCAAGGCTTAGGGCACAGGTCAGGGTACGGCAACCCGGGAGGGTAAGGGTACGTGCTGATGCATGGGTCAGTGCCAGATTACAGGCGAGGAGTAGGCAACGGCGTAGGGTAAGGTGTAGGGCTGGTGGTGGGTTTCCGTTCCGGGCTAGGGTTAGGGTTAGGGAACAGCAAGGCTTAGGGCACAGTTGAGGGTACGGAAACGTGGGAGGGTCGTGCTATGTGCTGACCCACGGGTCAGTGCCAGCGTACGGGCCAGGAGTAGGCAACGGCGTAAGGTAAAGTGTAGGGCTGGTGGTTGGTTTCCGCTCAAGGCTAGGGTTAGGGTTAGGGAACGGCAAGGCTTAGGGCACACGTGAGGGTACGGAAACGTGGGAGGGTCGGGCTACATGCTGACGCACGGGTCATTGCCAGGGTACGGGCCAGGAGTAGGCAACGGCGTAGGATAAAGTGTAGGGCTGGTGGTGGATTTGCGTTCTGGGCTAGGGTTAGGGTTAGGGAACGGCAAGGCTTAGGGCACAGGTGAGGGTACGGAAAAGTGGGAGGGTCAGGCTACGTTTTGACGCACGGTTCAGTTTCAGCGTACGGGCCAGGAATAGGGTACGGCGTAAGGTAAGGTGTAGGGCTGGTGGTGGGTTTCTGTTCCGGGCTAGGGTTAGGGTTAGGGAACGGCAAGGCTTAGGGCACAGGTGAGGGTACGGAAACGTGGGAGGGTCAGGCTACGTGCTGACGCATGGATCAGTGCCAGCATCCGGGCCAGGAGTAGGGTACGGCGTAAGGTAAGGTGTAGGGCTTGTTTTTGATTTCCGTTCCAGGCTAGGGTTAGGGTTAGGGAACGGCAAGGCTTAGGGCACAGGTGAGGGTACGGAAACGTGGGAGGGTCGGGCTACGTGCTGACGCACGGGTCATTGCCAGCATACGGGCCAGGAGTAGGGTACGGCGTAAGGTAAGGTGTAGGGCTTGTGGTTGATTTCCCTTCCAGGCTAGGGTTAGGGATAGGGAACGGCAAGTCTTAGGGCACAGGTGACGGTACGGAAACGTGGGAGGGTCGGGCTACGTGCTGACGCACGGTCAGTGCCATCGTACGGGTCAGGAGTAGGCAACGGCATAGGATAAAGTGTAGGGCTGGTGGTGGATTTGCGTTCTGGGCTCGAGTTAGGGTTAGGGAAAGGCAAGGCTTAGGGCACAGGTCAGGGTACGGAAACGCGGGAGGGTAAGGCTACGTGCTGATGCACGGGTCAGTGCCAGAGGACAGGCCAGGAGTAGGCAACGGCGTAGGGTAAGGTGTAGGGCTGGTGGTGGATTTGCGTTCCGGGCTAGGGTTAGGGTAAGGGAACGGCAAGTCTTAGGGCACAGGTGAGGGTACGGAAACGTTGGAGTGTCAGGCTACGTGCAGACGCACGGGTCAGTGCCAGCGTACAGGCCAGGAGTAGGGTACGGCGTAAGGTAAGGTGTAGGGCTTGTGGTTGATTTCTGTTCCAGGCTAGGGTTAGGGTTAGGGAACGGCAAGGCTTAGGGCACAGGTGAGGGTACGGAAAAGTGGGAGGGTCGGGCTACGTGGTGACGCACGGATCAGTGCCAGCGTACGGGCCAGGAGTAGGGTACGGCATAAGGTAAGGTGGAGGGCTTGTGGTTGATTTCCGTTCCAGGCTAGGGTTAGGGTTAGGGAACGGCAAGGCTTAGGGCACAGGTGAGGGTACGGAAACGTGGGTGGGTCGGGCTACGTGATGACGCACGGGTCAGTGCCAGCGTACGGGCCAGGAGTAGGGTACGGCGTAAGGTAAGGTGTAGGGCTTGCGGTTGATTTCTGTTCCAGGCTAGGGTTAGGGTTAGGGAACGGCAAGGCTTAGGGCACAGGTGAGTGTACGGAAACGTGGGAGGGTCGGGCTACGTGCTGACGCACGGGTCAGTGCCAGCGTACGGGCCAGGAGTA
Source organism: Mesoplodon bidens (assembly GCF_964165515.1). Classification (NCBI taxonomy): domain Eukaryota; kingdom Metazoa; phylum Chordata; class Mammalia; order Artiodactyla; family Ziphiidae; genus Mesoplodon; species Mesoplodon bidens. The sequence continues at coordinate 174,295 of NW_027672192.1, read as the reverse complement.
GGCAACGGCGTAGGATAAAGTGTAGGGCTGGTGTTGGATTTGCGTTCTGAGCTAGGGTTAGGGTTAGGGAACGGCAAGGCTTAGGGCACAGGTGAGTGTACGGAAACGTGGGAGGGTCGGGCTACGTGCTGACGCACGGGTCAGTGCCAGCGTACGGGCCAGGAGTAGGCAACGGCGTAGGATAAAGTGTAGGGCTGGTGTTGGATTTGCGTTCTGGGCTAGGGTTAGGGTTAGGGAACGGCAAGGCTTAGGGCACAGGTCAGGGTACGGAAACGCGGGAGGGTAAGGCTTCGTGCTGATGCAAGGGTCAGTGCCAGAGTACAGGCCAGGAGTAGGCAACGGCATAGGGTAAGCTGTAGGGCTGCTGGTGGGTTTCCGTTCCGGGCTAGGGTTAGGGTTAGGGAACGGCAAGGCTTAGGGCACAGGTGAGGGTAAGGAAACGTGGGAGGGTCAGGCTACATGCTGACGCACGGGTCAGTGCCAGCGTACGGGCCAGGAGTAGGCAGCAGCGTAGGATAAAGTGTAGGGCTCGTGGTGGGTTTCCGTTCCAGGCTAGGGTTAGAGTTAGGGAACGACAAGGCTTAGGGCACAGGGGAGGGTACGGAAACGCGGGAGGGTCGTGCTACGTGCTGACACACTGGTCAGTGCCAGCGTACGGGACAGGAGTCGGCAACGGCGTAGGATAAAGTGTAGGGCTGGTGGTGGATTTGCGTTCCGGGCTAGGGTTAGGGTTAGGGAACGGCAAGTCTTACGGCACAGGTGAGGGTACGGAAACGTGGGAGGGTCAGGCTGTGTGCTGACGCATTGGTCATTGCCAGCGTACGGGTCAGGAGTAGGGTACGGCGTAAGGTAAGGTGTAGGGCTGGTGGTGGGTTTCTATTCCAGGCTAGGGTTAGGGTTAGGGAACGGCAAGGCTTAGGGCACAGGTGAGGGTACGGAAACGTGGGAGGGTCAGGCTACGTGCTGACGCACGGTTCAGTGCCAGCGTACGGGCCAGGAATAGGGTACGGCGTAAGGTAAGGTGTAGGGCTGGTGGTGCGTTTCTATTCCGGGCTAGGGTTAGGGTTAGGGAACGGCAAGGCTTAGGGCACAGGTCAGGGTACGGAAACGCGGGAGGGTAAGGCTACGTGCTGATGCACGTGTCAGTGCCAGAGTACGGGCCAGGAGTAGGCAACGGGGTTGGGTAAGGTGTAGGGCTGGTGGTGGGTATCCGTTTTGGGCTAGGGTTAGGGTTAGGGAACGGCAAGGCTTAGGGCACAGGTGAGGGTACGGAAACGTGGGAGGGTCAGGCTACGTGCTGACGCACGGGTCAGTGCCAGCGTACGGGTCAGGAGTAGGGTACGGCGTAAGGTAAGGTGTAGGGCTGGTGGTGTGTTTCCGTTAAGGGCTAGGGTTAGGGTTAGGGAACGGCAAGGCTTAGGGCACAGGTGAGGGTACGGAAACGTGGGAGGGTCGGGCTACGTGCTGACGCACGGTTCAGTGCCAGCGTACGGGCCAGGAGTAGGCAACGGCGTAGGATAAAGTGTAGGGCTGGTAGTGAATTTGCGTTCCTGGCTAGGGTTAGGGTTAGGGAACGGCAAGTCTTAGGGCACAGGTGAGGGTACGGAAACGTGGTAGGGTCAGGCTACGTGCTGACGCACGGGTCAGTGCCAGCGTATGGGTCAGGAGTAGGGTACGGCGTAAGGTAAGGTGTAGGGCTGGTGGTGGGTTTCCATTAAGTGCTAGGGTTAGGGTTAGGGAACGGCAAGGCTTAGGGCACAGGTCAGGGTACGGCAACCCGGGAGGGTAAGGGTACGTGCTGATGCATGGGTCAGTGCCAGATTACAGGCGAGGAGTAGGCAACGGCGTAGGGTAAGGTGTAGGGCTGGTGGTGGGTTTCCGTTCCGGGCTAGGGTTAGGGTTAGGGAACAGCAAGGCTTAGGGCACAGTTGAGGGTACGGAAACGTGGGAGGGTCGTGCTATGTGCTGACCCACGGGTCAGTGCCAGCGTACGGGCCAGGAGTAGGCAACGGCGTAAGGTAAAGTGTAGGGCTGGTTGTTGGTTTCCGCTCAAGGCTAGGGTTAGGGTTAGGGAACGGCAAGGCTTAGGGCACACGTGAGGGTACGGAAACGTGGGAGGGTCGGGCTACATGCTGACGCACGGGTCATTGCCAGGGTACGGGCCAGGAGTAGGCAACGGCGTAGGATAAAGTGTAGGGCTGGTGGTGGATTTGCGTTCTGGGCTAGGGTTAGGGTTAGGGAACGGCAAGGCTTAGGGCACAGGTGAGGGTACGGAAAAGTGGGAGGGTCAGGCTACGTTTTGACGCACGGTTCAGTTTCAGCGTACGGGCCAGGAATAGGGTACGGCGTAAGGTAAGGTGTAGGGCTGGTGGTGGGTTTCTGTTCCGGGCTAGGGTTAGGGTTAGGGAACGGCAAGGCTTAGGGCACAGGTGAGGGTACGGAAACGTGGGAGGGTCAGGCTACGTGCTGACGCATGGATCAGTGCCAGCATCCGGGCCAGGAGTAGGGTACGGCGTAAGGTAAGGTGTAGGGCTTGTTTTTGATTTCCGTTCCAGGCTAGGGTTAGGGTTAGGGAACGGCAAGGCTTAGGGCACAGGTGAGGGTACGGAAACGTGGGAGGGTCGGGCTACGTGCTGACGCACGGGTCATTGCCAGCATACGGGCCAGGAGTAGGGTACGGCGTAAGGTAAGGTGTAGGGCTTGTGGTTGATTTCCCTTCCAGGCTAGGGTTAGGGATAGGGAACGGCAAGTCTTAGGGCACAGGTGACGGTACGGAAACGTGGGAGGGTCGGGCTACGTGCTGACGCACGGTCAGTGCCATCGTACGGGCCAGGAGTAGGCAACGGCATAGGATAAAGTGTAGGGCTGGTGGTGGATTTGCGTTCTGGGCTCGAGTTAGGGTTAGGGAAAGGCAAGGCTTAGGGCACAGGTCAGGGTACGGAAACGCGGGAGGGTAAGGCTACGTGCTGATGCACGGGTCAGTGCCAGAGGACAGGCCAGGAGTAGGCAACGGCGTAGGGTAAGGTGTAGGGCTGGTGGTGGATTTGCGTTCCGGGCTAGGGTTAGGGTAAGGGAACGGCAAGTCTTAGGGCACAGGTGAGGGTACGGAAACGTTGGAGTGTCAGGCTACGTGCAGACGCACGTGTCAGTGCCAGCGTACAGGCCAGGAGTAGGGTACGGCGTAAGGTAAGGTGTAGGGCTTGTGGTTGATTTCTGTTCCAGGCTAGGGTTAGGGTTAGGGAACGGCAAGGCTTAGGGCACAGGTGAGGGTACGGAAAAGTGGGAGGGTCGGGCTACGTGGTGACGCACGGATCAGTGCCAGCGTACGGGCCAGGAGTAGGGTACGGCATAAGGTAAGGTGGAGGGCTTGTGGTTGATTTCCGTTCCAGGCTAGGGTTAGGGTTAGGGAACGGCAAGGCTTAGGGCACAGGTGAGGGTACGGAAACGTGGGTGGGTCGGGCTACGTGATGACGCACGGGTCAGTGCCAGCGTACGGGTCAGGAGTAGGCAGCGGCGTAGGATACAGTGTAGGGCTGGTGGTGGATTTGCGTTCTGGGCTAGGGTTAGGGTTAGGGAATGGCAAGGCTTAGGACACAGGTCAGGGTACGGAAACGCGGGAGCGTAAGGCTACGTGCTGATGCACGGGTCAGTGCCAGAGTACAGGCCAGGAATAGGCAACGGCGAATAGTGAGGTGTAGGGCTGGTGGTGGGTTTCCGTTCCGGGCTAGGGTTAGGGTTAGGGAACGGCAAGGCTTAGGGCACAGGTGAGGGTACGGAAACGTGGGAGGGTCAGGCTACGTGCTGACGCACGGGTCAGTGTCAGCGTACGGGCCAGGAGTAGGCAACGGCATAAGGTAAGGTGTAGGGCTGGTGGTTGGTTTCCGTTCCAGGCTAGGGTTAGGGTTAGGGAACGGCAAGGCTTAGGGCACAGGTGAGGGTACGGAAACGTGGGTGGGTCGGGCTACGTGATGACGCACGGGTCAGTGCCAGCGTACGGGTCAGGAGTAGGCAGCGGCGTAGGATACAGTGTAGGGCTGGTGGTGGATTTGCGTTCTGGGCTAGGGTTAGGGTTAGGGAATGGCAAGGCTTAGGACACAGGTCAGGGTACGGAAACGCGGGAGCGTAAGGCTACGTGCTGATGCACGGGTCAGTGCCAGAGTACAGGCCAGGAATAGGCAACGGCGAATAGTGAGGTGTAGGGCTGGTGGTGGGTTTCCGTTCCGGGCTAGGGTTAGGGTTAGGGAACGGCAAGGCTTAGGGCACAGGTGAGGGTACGGAAACGTGGGAGGGTCAGGCTACGTGCTGACGCACGGGTCAGTGTCAGCGTACGGGCCAGGAGTAGGCAACGGCGTAAGGTAAGGTGTAGGGCTGGTGGTTGGTTTCCGTTCCAGGCTAGGGTTAGGGTTAGGGAACGGCAAGGCTTAGGGCACAGGTGAGGGTACGGAAACGTGGGAAGGTCGGGCTACGTGCTGACGCACGGGTCAGTGCCAGCGTACGGGCCAGGAGTAGGGTACGGCGTGAGGTAAGGTGTAGGGCTTGTGGTTGATTTCCGTTCCAGGCTAGGGTCAGGGTTAGGGAACGGCAAGGCTTAGGGCACAGGTGAGGGTACGGAAACGTGGGATGGTCGGGCTACGTGCTGACGCACGGATCAGTGCCAGCGTACGGTCCAGGAGTAGGCAACGGCGTAGGATAAAGTGTAGGGCTGGTGGTGGATTTGCGTTCTGGGCTAGGGTTAGGGTTAGGGAACGGCAAGGCTTAAGGCACAGGTCAGGGTACGGAAATGCGGGAGGGTAAGGCTACGTGCTGATGCACGTGTCAGTGCCAGAGTACAGGCCAAGAGTAGGCAACGGCGTAGGGTAAGGTGTAGGGCTGGTGGTGGGTTTCCGTTCCGGGCTAGGGTTAGCGTTAGGGAACGGCAAGGCTTAGGGCACAGGTGAGGGTACGGAAACGTGGGAGGGTAAGGCTACGTGCTGACGCACGTGTCAGTGCCAGCGTACGAGCCAGGAGTAGGCAACGGCGTAAGGTAAGGTGTAGGGCTGGTGGTTGGTTTCCGTTCCAGGCTAGGGTTAGGGTTAGGGAACGGCAAGGCTTAGGGCACAGGTGAGGGTACGGCAACGTGGGAAGGTCGGGCTACGTGCTGACACACGGGTCAGTGCAGGCGTACGGGACAGGAGTAGGCAACGGCGTTTGATAAAGTGTACTGCTGGTGGTGGATTTGCGTTCCGGGCTAGGGTTAGGGTTAGGGAACGGCAAGGCTTAGGGCACAGGTGAGGGTACGGAAACGTGGGAGTGTCAGGCTATGTGCTGACACATTTGTCATTGCCAGCGTACGGGTCAGGAGTAGGGTACGGCGTAAGGTAAGGTGTAGGGCTGGTGGTGGGTTTCTATTCCGGGCTAGGGTTAGGGTTAGGGAACGGCAAGGCTTAGGGCACAGGTGAGGGTACGGAAACGTGGGAGGGTCAGGCTACGTGCTGACGCACGGGTCAGTGCCAGCGTACGGGCCAGGAGTAGGCAACGGCGTAGGATAAAGTGTAGGGCTGGTGTTGGATTTGCGTTCTGAGCTAGGGTTAGGGTTAGGGAACGGCAAGGCTTAGGGCACAGGTGAGTGTACGGAAACGTGGGAGGGTCGGGCTACGTGCTGACGCACGGGTCAGTGCCAGGGTACGGGCCAGGAGTAGGCAACGGCGTAGGATAAAGTGTAGGGCTGGTGTTGGATTTGCGTTCTGGGCTAGGGTTAGGGTTAGGGAACGGCAAGGCTTAGGGCACAGGTCAGGGTACGGAAACGCGGGAGGGTAAGGCTTCGTGCTGATGCAAGGGTCAGTGCCAGAGTACAGGCCAGGAGTAGGCAACGGCATAGGGTAAGCTGTAGGGCTGCTGGTGGGTTTCCGTTCCGGGCTAGGGTTAGGGTTAGGGAACGGCAAGGCTTAGGGCACAGGTGAGGGTAAGGAAACGTGGGAGGGTCAGGCTACATGCTGACGCACGGGTCAGTGCCAGCGTACGGGCCAGGAGTAGGCAGCAGCGTAGGATAAAGTGTAGGGCTGGTGGTGGGTTTCCGTTCCAGGCTAGGGTTAGAGTTAGGGAACGGCAAGGCTTAGGGCACAGGGGAGGGTACGGAAACGTGGGAGGGTCGTGCTACGTGCTGACACACGGGTCAGTGCCAGCGTACGGGACAGGAGTCGGCAACGGCGTAGGATAAAGTGTAGGGCTGGTGGTGGATTTGCGTTCCGGGCTAGGGTTAGGGTTAGGGAACGGCAAGTCTTAGGGCACAGGTGAGGGTACGGAAACGTGGGAGGGTCAGGCTGTGTGCTGACGCATTGGTCATTGCCAGCGTACGGGTCAGGAGTAGGGTACGGCGTAAGGTAAGGTGTAGGGCTGGTGGTGGGTTTCTATTCCAGGCTAGGGTTAGGGTTAGGGAACGGCAAGGCTTAGGGCACAGGTGAGGGTACGGAAACGTGGGAGGGTCAGGCTACGTGCTGACGCACGGTTCAGTGCCAGCGTACGGGCCAGGAATAGGGTACGGGGTAAGGTAAGGTGTAGGGCTGGTGGTGCGTTTCTATTCCGGGCTTGGGTTAGGGTTAGGGAACGGCAAGGCTTAGGGCACAGGTCAGGGTACGGAAACGCGGGAGGGTAAGTCTACGTGCTGATGCACGTGTCAGTGCCAGAGTACGGGCCAGGAGTAGGCAACGGGGTTGGGTAAGGTGTAGGGCTGGTGGTGGGTATCCGTTTTGGGCTAGGGTTAGGGTTAGGGAACGGCAAGGCTTAGGGCACAGGTGAGGGTACGGAAACGTGGGAGGGTCAGGCTACGTGCTGACGCACGGGTCAGTGCCAGCGTACGGGTCAGGAGTAGGGTACGGCGTAAGGTAAGGTGTAGGGCTGGTGGTGTGTTTCCGTTAAGGGCTAGGGTTAGGGTTAGGGAACGGCAAGGCTTAGGGCACAGGTGAGGGTACGGAAACGTGGGAGGGTCGGGCTACGTGCTGACGCACGGTTCAGTGCCATCGTACGGGCCAGGAGTAGGCAACGGCGTAGGATAAAGTGTAGGGCTGGTAGTGAATTTGCGTTCCGGGCTATGGTTAGGGTTAGGGAACGGCAAGGCTTAGGGCACAGGTGAGGGTACGGAAACGTGGGAGGGTCAGGCTACGTGCTGACGCACGGGTCAGTGCCAGCGTATGGGTCAGGAGTAGGGTACGGCGTAAGGTAAGGTGTAGGGCTGGTGGTGGGTTTCCATTAAGTGCTAGGGTTAGGGTTAGGGAACGGCAAGGCTTAGGGCACAGGTGAGGGTACAGAAACGCGGGAGGGTAAGGGTACGTGCTGTTGCACGGGTCAGTGCCACAGTACAGGCCAGGAATAGGCAACGGCGTATGGTAAGGTATAGGGCTGGTGGTGGGTTTCCGTTCCGGGCTAGGGTTAGGGTTAGGGAACGGCAAGGCTTAGGGCACAGGTGAGGGTAAGGAAACGTGGGAGGGTCGGGCTACGTGCTGACGCACGGGTCAGTGCCAGCGTAAAGGCCAGGAGTAGGGTATGGCGTAAGGTAAGGTGTAGGGCTTGTGGTTGATTTCCTTTCCAGGCTAGGGTTAGGGTTGGGGAACGGCAAGGCTTAAGGCACAGGTGCGGGTACGGAAACATGGGAGGGTCGGGTTACGTGCTGACGCACGGGTCAGTGCCAGCGTGCGGGCCAGGAGTAGGCAACGGCGTAGGATAAAGTGTAGGGCTGGTGGTGGATTTGCCTTCTGGGCTAGGGTTAGGGTTAGGGAACGGCAAGGCTTACGGCACAGGTCAGGGTACGGCAACCCGGGAGGGTAAGGGTACGTGCTGATGCATGGGTCAGTGCCAGATTACAGGCCAGGAGTAGGCCACGGCGTAGGGTAAGGTGTAGGGCTGGTGGTGGGTTTCCGTTCCGGGCTAGGGTTAGGGTTAGGGAACAGCAAGGCTTAGGGCACAGTTGAGGGTACGGAAACGTGGGAGGGTCGTGCTATGTGCTGACCCACGGGTCAGTGCCAGCGTACGGGCCAGGAGTAGGCAACGGCGTAAGGTAAAGTGTAGGGCTGGTGGTGGGTTTCCGCTCAAGGCTAGGGTTAGGGTTAGGGAACGGCAAGGCTTAGGGCACACGTGAGGGTACGGAAACGTGGGAGGGTCGGGCTACATGCTGACGCACGGGTCATTGCCAGGGTACGGGCCAGGAGTAGGCAACGGCGTAGGATAAAGTGTAGGGCTGGTGGTGGATTTGCGTTCTGGGCTAGGGTTAGGGTTAGGGAACGGCAAGGCTTAGGGCACAGGTGAGGGTACGGAAAAGTGGGAGGGTCAGGCTACGTTTTGACGCACGGTTCAGTGCCAGCGTACGGGCCAGGAATAGGGTACGGCGTAAGGTAAGGTGTAGGGCTGGTGGTGGGTTTCTGTTCCGGGCTAGGGTTAGGGTTAGGGAACGGCAAGTCTTAGGGCACAGGTGACGGTACGGAAACGTGGGAGGGTCAGGCTACGTGCTGACGCATGGATCAGTGCCAGCGTACGGGTCAGGAGTAGGGTACGGCGTAAGGTAAGGTGTAGGGCTTGTTTTTGATTTCCGTTCCAGGCTAGGGTTAGGGTTAGGGAACGGCAAGGCTTAGGGCACAGGTGAGGGTACGGAAACGTGGGAGGGTCGGGCTACGTGCTGACGCACGGGTCATTGCCAGCATACGGGCCAGGAGTAGGGTACGGCGTAAGGTAAGGTGTAGGGCTTGTGGTTGATTTCCCTTCCAGGCTAGGGTTAGGGATAGGGAACGGCAAGTCTTAGGGCACAGGTGACGGTACGGAAACGTGGGAGGGTCGGGCTACGTGCTGACGCACGGTCAGTGCCATCGTACGGGCCAGGAGTAGGCAACGGCATAGGATAAAGTGTAGGGCTGGTGGTGGATTTGCGTTCTGGGCTCGAGTTAGGGTTAGGGAAAGGCAAGGCTTAGGGCACAGGTCAGGGTACGGAAACGCGGGAGGGTAAGGCTACGTGCTGATGCACGGGTCAGTGCCAGAGGACAGGCCAGGAGTAGGCAACGGCGTAGGGTAAGGTGTAGGGCTGGTGGTGGATTTGCGTTCCGGGCTAGGGTTAGGGTTAGGGAACGGCAAGTCTTAGGTCACAGGTGAGGGTACGGAAACGTTGGAGTGTCAGGCTACGTGCAGACGCACGGGTCAGTGCCAGCGTACAGGCCAGGAGTAGGGTACGGCGTAAGGTAAGGTGTAGGGCTTGTGGTTGATTTCTGTTCCAGGCTAGGGTTAGGGTTAGGGAACGGCAAGGCTTAGGGCACAGGTGAGGGTACGGAAACGTGGGAGGGTCAGGCTACGTGCTGACGCACGGGTCAGTGCCAGCGTACGGGTCAGGAGTAGGGTACGGCGTAAGGTAAGGTGTAGGGCTGGTGGTGTGTTTCCGTTAAGGGCTAGGGTTAGGGTTAGGGAACGGCAAGGCTTAGGGCACAGGTGAGGGTACGGAAACGTGGGAGGGTCGGGCTACGTGCTGACGCACGGTTCAGTGCCATCGTACGGGCCAGGAGTAGGCAACGGCGTAGGATAAAGTGTAGGGCTGGTAGTGAATTTGCGTTCCGGGCTATGGTTAGGGTTAGGGAACGGCAAGGCTTAGGGCACAGGTGAGGGTACGGAAACGTGGGAGGGTCAGGCTACGTGCTGACGCACGGGTCAGTGCCAGCGTATGGGTCAGGAGTAGGGTACGGCGTAAGGTAAGGTGTAGGGCTGGTGGTGGGTTTCCATTAAGTGCTAGGGTTAGGGTTAGGGAACGGCAAGGCTTAGGGCACAGGTGAGGGTACAGAAACGCGGGAGGGTAAGGGTACGTGCTGTTGCACGGGTCAGTGCCACAGTACAGGCCAGGAATAGGCAACGGCGTATGGTAAGGTATAGGGCTGGTGGTGGGTTTCCGTTCCGGGCTAGGGTTAGGGTTAGGGAACGGCAAGGCTTAGGGCACAGGTGAGGGTAAGGAAACGTGGGAGGGTCGGGCTACGTGCTGACGCACGGGTCAGTGCCAGCGTAAAGGCCAGGAGTAGGGTATGGCGTAAGGTAAGGTGTAGGGCTTGTGGTTGATTTCCTTTCCAGGCTAGGGTTAGGGTTGGGGAACGGCAAGGCTTAAGGCACAGGTGCGGGTACGGAAACATGGGAGGGTCGGGTTACGTGCTGACGCACGGGTCAGTGCCAGCGTGCGGGCCAGGAGTAGGCAACGGCGTAGGATAAAGTGTAGGGCTGGTGGTGGATTTGCCTTCTGGGCTAGGGTTAGGGTTAGGGAACGGCAAGGCTTACGGCACAGGTCAGGGTACGGCAACCCGGGAGGGTAAGGGTACGTGCTGATGCATGGGTCAGTGCCAGATTACAGGCCAGGAGTAGGCCACGGCGTAGGGTAAGGTGTAGGGCTGGTGGTGGGTTTCCGTTCCGGGCTAGGGTTAGGGTTAGGGAACAGCAAGGCTTAGGGCACAGTTGAGGGTACGGAAACGTGGGAGGGTCGTGCTATGTGCTGACCCACGGGTCAGTGCCAGCGTACGGGCCAGGAGTAGGCAACGGCGTAAGGTAAAGTGTAGGGCTGGTGGTGGGTTTCCGCTCAAGGCTAGGGTTAGGGTTAGGGAACGGCAAGGCTTAGGGCACACGTGAGGGTACGGAAACGTGGGAGGGTCGGGCTACATGCTGACGCACGGGTCATTGCCAGGGTACGGGCCAGGAGTAGGCAACGGCGTAGGATAAAGTGTAGGGCTGGTGGTGGATTTGCGTTCTGGGCTAGGGTTAGGGTTAGGGAACGGCAAGGCTTAGGGCACAGGTGAGGGTACGGAAAAGTGGGAGGGTCAGGCTACGTTTTGACGCACGGTTCAGTGCCAGCGTACGGGCCAGGAATAGGGTACGGCGTAAGGTAAGGTGTAGGGCTGGTGGTGGGTTTCTGTTCCGGGCTAGGGTTAGGGTTAGGGAACGGCAAGTCTTAGGGCACAGGTGACGGTACGGAAACGTGGGAGGGTCAGGCTACGTGCTGACGCATGGATCAGTGCCAGCGTACGGGCCAGGAGTAGGGTACGGCGTAAGGTAAGGTGTAGGGCTTGTTTTTGATTTCCGTTCCAGGCTAGGGTTAGGGTTAGGGAACGGCAAGCCTTAGGGCACAGGTGAGGGTACGGAAACGTGGGAGGGTCGGGCTACGTGCTGACGCACGGGTCATTGCCAGCATACGGGCCAGGAGTAGGGTACGGCGTAAGGTAAGGTGTAGGGCTTGTGGTTGATTTCCCTTCCAGGCTAGGGTTAGGGATAGGGAACGGCAAGTCTTAGGGCACAGGTGACGGTACGGAAACGTGGGAGGGTCGGGCTACGTGCTGACGCACGGTCAGTGCCATCGTACGGGCCAGGAGTAGGCAACGGCATAGGATAAAGTGTAGGGCTGGTGGTGGATTTGCGTTCTGGGCTCGAGTTAGGGTTAGGGAAAGGCAAGGCTTAGGGCACAGGTCAGGGTACGGAAACGCGGGAGGGTAAGGCTACGTGCTGATGCACGGGTCAGTGCCAGAGGACAGGCCAGGAGTAGGCAACGGCGTAGGGTAAGGTGTAGGGCTGGTGGTGGATTTGCGTTCCGGGCTAGGGTTAGGGTTAGGGAACGGCAAGTCTTAGGTCACAGGTGAGGGTACGGAAACGTTGGAGTGTCAGGCTACGTGCAGACGCACGGGTCAGTGCCAGCGTACAGGCCAGGAGTAGGGTACGGCGTAAGGTAAGGTGTAGGGCTTGTGGTTGATTTCTGTTCCAGGCTAGGGTTAGGGTTAGGGAACGGCAAGGCTTAGGGCACAGGTGAGGGTACGGAAAAGTGGGAGGGTCGGGCTACGTGGTGACGCACGGATCAGTGCCAGCGTACGGGCCAGGAGTAGGGTACGGCATAAGGTAAGGTGGAGGGCTTGTGGTTGATTTCCGTTCCAGGCTAGGGTTAGGGTTAGGGAACGGCAAGGCTTAGGGCACAGGTGAGGGTACGGAAACGTGGGTGGGTCGGGCTACGTGATGACGCACGGGTCAGTGCCAGCGTACGGGTCAGGAGTAGGCAGCGGCGTAGGATACAGTGTAGGGCTGGTGGTGGATTTGCGTTCTGGGCTAGGGTTAGGGTTAGGGAATGGCAAGGCTTAGGACACAGGTCAGGGTACGGAAACGCGGGAGCGTAAGGCTACGTGCTGATGCACGGGTCAGTGCCAGAGTACAGGCCAGGAATAGGCAACGGCGAATAGTGAGCTGTAGGGCTGGTGGTGGGTTTCCGTTCCGGGCTAGGGTTAGGGTTAGGGAACGGCAAGGCTTAGGGCACAGGTGAGGGTACGGAAACGTGGGAGGGTCAGGCTACGTGCTGACGCATGGATCAGTGCCAGCATCCGGGCCAGGAGTAGGGTACGGCGTAAGGTAAGGTGTAGGGCTTGTTTTTGATTTCCGTTCCAGGCTAGGGTTAGGGTTAGGGAACGGCAAGGCTTAGGGCACAGGTGAGGGTACGGAAACGTGGGAGGGTCGGGCTACGTGCTGACGCACGGGTCATTGCCAGCATACGGGCCAGGAGTAGGGTACGGCGTAAGGTAAGGTGTAGGGCTTGTGGTTGATTTCCCTTCCAGGCTAGGGTTAGGGATAGGGAACGGCAAGTCTTAGGGCACAGGTGACGGTACGGAAACGTGGGAGGGTCGGGCTACGTGCTGACGCACGGTCAGTGCCATCGTACGGGCCAGGAGTAAGCAACGGCATAGGATAAAGTGTAGGGCTGGTGGTGGATTTGCGTTCTGGGCTCGAGTTAGGGTTAGGGAAAGGCAAGGCTTAGGGCACAGGTCAGGGTACGGAAACGCGGGAGGGTAAGGCTACGTGCTGATGCACGGGTCAGTGCCAGAGGACAGGCCAGGAGTAGGCAACGGCGTAGGGTAAGGTGTAGGGCTGGTGGTGGATTTGCGTTCCGGGCTAGGGTTAGGGTAAGGGAACGGCAAGTCTTAGGGCACAGGTGAGGGTACGGAAACGTTGGAGTGTCAGGCTACGTGCAGACGCACGGGTCAGTGCCAGCGTACAGGCCAGGAGTAGGGTACGGCGTAAGGTAAGGTGTAGGGCTTGTGGTTGATTTCTGTTCCAGGCTAGGGTTAGGGTTAGGGAACGGCAAGGCTTAGGGCACAGGTGAGGGTACGGAAAAGTGGGAGGGTCGGGCTACGTGGTGACGCACGGATCAGTGCCAGCGTACGGGCCAGGAGTAGGGTACGGCATAAGGTAAGGTGGAGGGCTTGTGGTTGATTTCCGTTCCAGGCTAGGGTTAGGGTTAGGGAACGGCAAGGCTTAGGGCACAGGTGAGGGTACGGAAACGTGGGTGGGTCGGGCTACGTGATGACGCACGGGTCAGTGCCAGCGTACGGGTCAGGAGTAGGCAGCGGCGTAGGATACAGTGTAGGGCTGGTGGTGGATTTGCGTTCTGGGCTAGGGTTAGGGTTAGGGAATGCAAAGGCTTAGGACACAGGTCAGGGTACGGAAACGCGGGAGCGTAAGGCTACGTGCTGATGCACGGGTCAGTGCCAGAGTACAGGCCAGGAATAGGCAACGGCGAATAGTGAGGTGTAGGGCTGGTGGTGGGTTTCCGTTCCGGGCTAGGGTTAGGGTTAGGGAACGGCAAGGCTTAGGGCACAGGTGAGGGTACGGAAACGTGGGAGGGTCAGGCTACGTGCTGACGCACGGGTCAGTGTCAGCGTACGGGCCAGGAGTAGGCAACGGCGTAAGGTAAGGTGTAGGGCTGGTGGTTGGTTTCCGTTCCAGGCTAGGGTTAGGGTTAGGGAACGGCAAGGCTTAGGGCACAGGTGAGGGTACGGAAACGTGGGTGGGTCGGGCTACGTGATGACGCACGGGTCAGTGCCAGCGTACGGGTCAGGAGTAGGCAGCGGCGTAGGATACAGTGTAGGGCTGGTGGTGGATTTGCGTTCTGGGCTAGGGTTAGGGTTAGGGAATGGCAAGGCTTAGGACACAGGTCAGGGTACGGAAACGCGGGAGCGTAAGGCTACGTGCTGATGCACGGGTCAGTGCCAGAGTACAGGCCAGGAATAGGCAACGGCGAATAGTGAGGTGTAGGGCTGGTGGTGGGTTTCCGTTCCGGGCTAGGGTTAGGGTTAGGGAACGGCAAGGCTTAGGGCACAGGTGAGGGTACGGAAACGTGGGAGGGTCAGGCTACGTGCTGACGCACGGGTCAGTGTCAGCGTACGGGCCAGGAGTAGGCAACGGCGTAAGGTAAGGTGTAGGGCTGGTGGTTGGTTTCCGTTCCAGGCTAGGGTTAGGGTTAGGGAACGGCAAGGCTTAGGGCACAGGTGAGGGTACGGAAACGTGGGAAGGTCGGGCTACGTGCTGACGCACAGGTCAGTGCCAGCGTACGGGCCAGGAGTAGGGTACGGCGTGAGGTAAGGTGTAGGGCTTGTGGTTGATTTCCGTTCCAGGCTAGGGTCAGGGTTAGGGAACGGCAAGGCTTAGGGCACAGGTGAGGGTACGGAAACGTGGGATGGTCGGGCTACGTGCTGACGCACGGATCAATGCCAGCGTACGGTCCAGGAGTAGGCAACGGCGTAGGATAAAGTGTAGGGCTGGTGGTGGATTTGCGTTCTGGGCTAGGGTTAGGGTTAGGGAACGGCAAGGCTTAAGGCACAGGTCAGGGTACGGAAATGCGGGAGGGTAAGGCTACGTGCTGATGCACGTGTCAGTGCCAGAGTACAGGCCAAGAGTAGGCAACGGCGTAGGGTAAGGTGTAGGGCTGGTGGTGGGTTTCCGTTCCGGGCTAGGGTTAGCGTTAGGGAACGGCAAGGCTTAGGGCACAGGTGAGGGTACGGAAACGTGGGAGGGTAAGGCTACGTGCTGACGCACGTGTCAGTGCCAGCGTACGAGCCAGGAGTAGGCAACGGCGTAAGGTAAGGTGTAGGGCTGGTGGTTGGTTTCCGTTCCAGGCTAGGGTTAGGGTTAGGGAACGGCAAGGCTTAGGGCACAGGTGAGGGTACGGCAACGTGGGAAAGTCGGGCTACGTGCTGACACACGGGTCAGTGCAGGCGTACGGGACAGGAGTAGGCAACGGCGTTTGATAAAGTGTACTGCTGGTGGTGGATTTGCGTTCCGGGCTAGGGTTAGGGTTAGGGAACGGCAAGGCTTAGGGCACAGGTGAGGGTACGGAAACGTGGGAGTGTCAGGCTATGTGCTGACACATTTGTCATTGCCAGCGTACGGGTCAGGAGTAGGGTACGGCGTAAGGTAAGGTGTAGGGCTGGTGGTGGGTTTCTATTCCGGGCTAGGGTTAGGGTTAGGGAACGGCAAGGCTTAGGGCACAGGTGAGGGTACGGAAACGTGGGAGGGTCAGGCTACGTGCTGACGCACGGGTCAGTGCCAGCGTACGGGCCAGGAGTAGGGTACGGCGTAAGGTAAGGTGTAGGGCTTGCGGTTGATTTCTGTTCCAGGCTAGGGTTAGGGTTAGGGAACGGCAAGGCTTAGGGCACAGGTGAGTGTACGGAAACGTGGGAGGGTCGGGCTACGTGCTGACGCACGGGTCAGTGCCAGCGTACGGGCCAGGAGTAGGCAACGGCGTAGGATAAAGTGTAGGGCTGGTGTTGGATTTGCGTTCTGAGCTAGGGTTAGGGTTAGGGAACGGCAAGGCTTAGGGCACAGGTGAGTGTACGGAAACGTGGGAGGGTCGGGCTACGTGCTGACGCACGGGTCAGTGCCAGGGTACGGGCCAGGAGTAGGCAACGGCGTAGGATAAAGTGTAGGGCTGGTGTTGGATTTGCGTTCTGGGCTAGGGTTAGGGTTAGGGAACGGCAAGGCTTAGGGCACAGGTCAGGGTACGGAAACGCGGGAGGGTAAGGCTTCGTGCTGATGCAAGGGTCAGTGCCAGAGTACAGGCCAGGAGTAGGCAACGGCATAGGGTAAGCTGTAGGGCTGCTGGTGGGTTTCCGTTCCGGGCTAGGGTTAGGGTTAGGGAACGGCAAGGCTTAGGGCACAGGTGAGGGTAAGGAAACGTGGGAGGGTCAGGCTACATGCTGACGCACGGGTCAGTGCCAGCGTACGGGCCAGGAGTAGGCAGCAGCGTAGGATAAAGTGTAGGGCTGGTGGTGGGTTTCCGTTCCAGGCTAGGGTTAGAGTTAGGGAACGGCAAGTCTTAGGGCACAGGGGAGGGTACGGAAACGTGGGAGGGTCGTGCTACGTGCTGACACACGGGTCAGTGCCAGCGTACGGGACAGGAGTCGGCAACGGCGTAGGATAAAGTGTAGGGCTGGTGGTGGATTTGCGTTCCGGGCTAGGGTTAGGGTTAGGGAACGGCAAGTCTTAGGGCACAGGTGAGGGTACGGAAACGTGGGAGGGTCAGGCTGTGTGCTGACGCATTGGTCATTGCCAGCGTACGGGTCAGGAGTAGGGTACGGCGTAAGGTAAGGTGTAGGGCTGGTGGTGGGTTTCTATTCCAGGCTAGGGTTAGGGTTAGGGAACGGCAAGGCTTAGGGCACAGGTGAGGGTACGGAAACGTGGGAGGGTCAGGCTACGTGCTGACGCACGGTTCAGTGCCAGCGTACGGGCCAGGAATAGGGTACGGGGTAAGGTAAGGTGTAGGGCTGGTGGTGCGTTTCTATTCCGGGCTAGGGTTAGGGTTAGGGAACGGCAAGGCTTAGGGCACAGGTCAGGGTACGGAAACGCGGGAGGGTAAGTCTACGTGCTGATGCACGTGTCAGTGCCAGAGTACGGGCCAGGAGTAGGCAACGGGGTTGGGTAAGGTGTAGGGCTGGTGGTGGGTATCCGTTTTGGGCTAGGGTTAGGGTTAGGGAACGGCAAGGCTTAGGGCACAGGTGAGGGTACGGAAACGTGGGAGGGTCAGGCTACGTGCTGACGCACGGGTCAGTGCCAGCGTACGGGTCAGGAGTAGGGTACGGCGTAAGGTAAGGTGTAGGGCTGGTGGTGTGTTTCCGTTAAGGGCTAGGGTTAGGGTTAGGGAACGGCAAGGCTTAGGGCACAGGTGAGGGTACGGAAACGTGGGAGGGTCGGGCTACGTGCTGACGCACGGTTCAGTGCCATCGTACGGGCCAGGAGTAGGCAACGGCGTAGGATAAAGTGTAGGGCTGGTAGTGAATTTGCGTTCCGGGCTAGGGTTAGGGTTAGGGAACGGCAAGGCTTAGGGCACAGGTGAGGGTACGGAAACGTGGGAGGGTCAGGCTACGTGCTGACGCACGGGTCAGTGCCAGCGTATGGGTCAGGAGTAGGGTACGGCGTAAGGTAAGGTGTAGGGCTGGTGGTGGGTTTCCATTAAGTGCTAGGGTTAGGGTTAGGGAACGGCAAGGCTTAGGGCACAGGTGAGGGTACAGAAACGCGGGAGGGTAAGGGTACGTGCTGTTGCACGGGTCAGTGCCACAGTACAGGCCAGGAATAGGCAACGGCGTATGGTAAGGTATAGGGCTGGTGGTGGGTTTCCGTTCCGGGCTAGGGTTAGGGTTAGGGAACGGCAAGGCTTAGGGCACAGGTGAGGGTAAGGAAACGTGGGAGGGTCGGGCTACGTGCTGACGCACGGGTCAGTGCCAGCGTAAAGGCCAGGAGTAGGGTATGGCGTAAGGTAAGGTGTAGGGCTTGTGGTTGATTTCCTTTCCAGGCTAGGGTTAGGGTTGGGGAACGGCAAGGCTTAAGGCACAGGTGCGGGTACGGAAACATGGGAGGGTCGGGTTACGTGCTGACGCACGGGTCAGTGCCAGCGTGCGGGCCAGGAGTAGGCAACGGCGTAGGATAAAGTGTAGGGCTGGTGGTGGATTTGCCTTCTGGGCTAGGGTTAGGGTTAGGGAACGGCAAGGCTTACGGCACAGGTCAGGGTACGGCAACCCGGGAGGGTAAGGGTACGTGCTGATGCATGGGTCAGTGCCAGATTACAGGCCAGGAGTAGGCCACGGCGTAGGGTAAGGTGTAGGGCTGGTGGTGGGTTTCCGTTCCGGGCTAGGGTTAGGGTTAGGGAACAGCAAGGCTTAGGGCACAGTTGAGGGTACGGAAACGTGGGAGGGTCGTGCTATGTGCTGACCCACGGGTCAGTGCCAGCGTACGGGCCAGGAGTAGGCAACGGCGTAAGGTAAAGTGTAGGGCTGGTGGTGGGTTTCCGCTCAAGGCTAGGGTTAGGGTTAGGGAACGGCAAGGCTTAGGGCACACGTGAGGGTACGGAAACGTGGGAGGGTCGGGCTACATGCTGACGCACGGGTCATTGCCAGGGTACGGGCCAGGAGTAGGCAACGGCGTAGGATAAAGTGTAGGGCTGGTGGTGGATTTGCGTTCTGGGCTAGGGTTAGGGTTAGGGAACGGCAAGGCTTAGGGCACAGGTGAGGGTACGGAAAAGTGGGAGGGTCAGGCTACGTTTTGACGCACGGTTCAGTGCCAGCGTACGGGCCAGGAATAGGGTACGGCGTAAGGTAAGGTGTAGGGCTGGTGGTGGGTTTCTGTTCCGGGCTAGGGTTAGGGTTAGGGAACGGCAAGTCTTAGGGCACAGGTGACGGTACGGAAACGTGGGAGGGTCAGGCTACGTGCTGACGCATGGATCAGTGCCAGCGTACGGGCCAGGAGTAGGGTACGGCGTAAGGTAAGGTGTAGGGCTTGTTTTTGATTTCCGTTCCAGGCTAGGGTTAGGGTTAGGGAACGGCAAGGCTTAGGGCACAGGTGAGGGTACGGAAACGTGGGAGGGTCGGGCTACGTGCTGACGCACGGGTCATTGCCAGCATACGGGCCAGGAGTAGGGTACGGCGTAAGGTAAGGTGTAGGGCTTGTGGTTGATTTCCCTTCCAGGCTAGGGTTAGGGATAGGGAACGGCAAGTCTTAGGGCACAGGTGACGGTACGGAAACGTGGGAGGGTCGGGCTACGTGCTGACGCACGGTCAGTGCCATCGTACGGGCCAGGAGTAGGCAACGGCATAGGATAAAGTGTAGGGCTGGTGGTGGATTTGCGTTCTGGGCTCGAGTTAGGGTTAGGGAAAGGCAAGGCTTAGGGCACAGGTCAGGGTACGGAAACGCGGGAGGGTAAGGCTACGTGCTGATGCACGGGTCAGTGCCAGAGGACAGGCCAGGAGTAGGCAACGGCGTAGGGTAAGGTGTAGGGCTGGTGGTGGATTTGCGTTCCGGGCTAGGGTTAGGGTTAGGGAACGGCAAGTCTTTGGTCACAGGTGAGGGTACGGAAACGTTGGAGTGTCAGGCTACGTGCAGACGCACGGGTCAGTGCCAGCGTACAGGCCAGGAGTAGGGTACGGCGTAAGGTAAGGTGTAGGGCTTGTGGTTGATTTCTGTTCCAGGCTAGGGTTAGGGTTAGGGAACGGCAAGGCTTAGGGCACAGGTGAGGGTACGGAAAAGTGGGAGGGTCGGGCTACGTGGTGACGCACGGATCAGTGCCAGCGTACGGGCCAGGAGTAGGGTACGGCATAAGGTAAGGTGGAGGGCTTGTGGTTGATTTCCGTTCCAGGCTAGGGTTAGGGTTAGGGAACGGCAAGGCTTAGGGCACAGGTGAGGGTACGGAAACGTGGGTGGGTCGGGCTACGTGATGACGCACGGGTCAGTGCCAGCGTACGGGTCAGGAGTAGGCAGCGGCGTAGGATACAGTGTAGGGCTGGTGGTGGATTTGCGTTCTGGGCTAGGGTTAGGGTTAGGGAATGGCAAGGCTTAGGACACAGGTCAGGGTACGGAAACGCGGGAGCGTAAGGCTACGTGCTGATGCACGGGTCAGTGCCAGAGTACAGGCCAGGAATAGGCAACGGCGAATAGTGAGGTGTAGGGCTGGTGGTGGGTTTCCGTTCCGGGCTAGGGTTAGGGTTAGGGAACGGCAAGGCTTAGGGCACAGGTGAGGGTACGGAAACGTGGGAGGGTCAGGCTACGTGCTGACGCACGGGTCAGTGTCAGCGTACGGGCCAGGAGTAGGCAACGGCGTAAGGTAAGGTGTAGGGCTGGTGGTTGGTTTCCGTTCCAGGCTAGGGTTAGGGTTAGGGAACGGCAAGGCTTAGGGCACAGGTGAGGGTACGGAAACGTGGGAAGGTCGGGCTACGTGCTGAAGCACGGGTCAGTGCCAGCGTACGGGCCAGGAGTAGGGTACGGCGTGAGGTAAGGTGTAGGGCTTGTGGTTGATTTCCGTTCCAGGCTAGGGTCAGGGTTAGGGAACGGCAAGGCTTAGGGCACAGGTGAGGGTACGGAAACGTGGGATGGTCGGGCTACGTGCTGACGCACGGATCAGTGCCAGCGTACGGTCCAGGAGTAGGCAACGGCGTAGGATAAATTGTAGGGCTGGTGGTGGACTTGCGTTCTGGGCTAGGGTTAGGGTTAGGGAACGGCAAGGCTTAAGGCACAGGTCAGGGTACGGAAATGCGGGAGGGTAAGGCTACGTGCTGATGCACGTGTCAGTGCCAGAGTACAGGCCAAGAGTAGGCAACGGCGTAGGGTAAGGTGTAGGGCTGGTGGTGGGTTTCCGTTCCGGGCTAGGGTTAGCGTTAGGGAACGGCAAGGCTTAGGGCACAGGTGAGGGTACGGAAACGTGGGAGGGTAAGGCTACGTGCTGACGCACGTTTCAGTGCCAGCGTACGAGCCAGGAGTAGGCAACGGCGTAAGGTAAGGTGTAGGGCTGGTGGTTGGTTTCCGTTCCAGGCTAGGGTTAGGGTTAGGGAACGGCAAGGCTTAGGGCACAGGTGAGGGTACGGCAACGTGGGAGGGTCGGGCTACGTGCTGACACACGGGTCAGTGCCAGCGTACGGGCCAGGAGTAGGCAACGGCGTTTGATAAAGTGTACTGCTGGTGGTGGATTTGCGTTCCGGGCTAGGGTTAGGGTTAGGGAACGGCAAGGCTTAGGGCACAGGTGAGGGTACGGAAACGTGGGAGTGTCAGGCTATGTGCTGACACATTTGTCATTGCCAGCGTACGGGTCAGGAGTAGGGTACGGCGTAAGGTAAGGTGTAGGGCTGGTGGTGGGTTTCTATTCCGGGCTAGGGTTAGGGTTAGGGAACGGCAAGGCTTAGGGCACAGGTGAGGGTACGGAAACGTGGGAGGGTCAGGCTACGTGCTGACGCACGGGTCAGTGCCAGCGTACGGGCCAGGAGTAGGGTACGGCGTAAGGTAAGGTGTAGGGCTTGCGGTTGATTTCTGTTGCAGGCTAGGGTTAGGGTTAGGGAACGGCAAGGCTTAGGGCACAGGTGAGTGTACGGAAACGTGGGAGGGTCGGGCTACGTGCTGACGCACGGGTCAGTGCCAGCGTACGGGCCAGGAGTAGGCAACGGCGTAGGATAAAGTGTAGGGCTGGTGTTGGATTTGCGTTCTGAGCTAGGGTTAGGGTTAGGGAACGGCAAGGCTTAGGGCACAGGTGAGTGTACGGAAACGTGGGAGGGTCGGGCTACGTGCTGACGCACGGGTCAGTGCCAGCGTACGGGCCAGGAGTAGGCAACGGCGTAGGATAAAGTGTAGGGCTGGTGTTGGATTAGCGTTCTGGGCTAGGGTTAGGGTTAGGGAACGGCAAGGCTTAGGGCACAGGTCAGGGTACGGAAACGCGGGAGGGTAAGGCTTCGTGCTGATGCAAGGGTCAGTGCCAGAGTACAGGCCAGGAGTAGGCAACGGCATAGGGTAAGCTGTAGGGCTGCTGGTGGGTTTCCGTTCCGGGCTAGGGTTAGGGTTAGGGAACGGCAAGGCTTAGGGCACAGGTGAGGGTAAGGAAACGTGGGAGGGTCAGGCTACATGCTGACGCACGGGTCAGTGCCAGCGTACGGGCCAGGAGTAGGCAGCAGCGTAGGATAAAGTGTAGGGCTGGTGGTGGGTTTCCGTTCCAGGCTAGGGTTAGAGTTAGGGAACGGCAAGGCTTAGGGCACAGGGGAGGGTACGGAAACGTGGGAGGGTCGTGCTACGTGCTGACACACGGGTCAGTGCCAGCGTACGGGACAGGAGTGGGCAACGGCGTAGGATAAAGTGTAGGGCTGGTGGTGGATTTGCGTTCCGGGCTAGGGTTAGGGTTAGGGAACGGCAAGTCTTAGGGCACAGGTGAGGGTACGGAAACGTGGGAGGGTCAGGCTGTGTGCTGACGCATTGGTCATTGCCAGCGTACGGGTCAGGAGTAGGGTACGGCGTAAGGTAAGGTGTAGGGCTGGTGGTGGGTTTCTATTCCAGGCTAGGGTTAGGGTTAGGGAACGGCAAGGCTTAGGGCACAGGTGAGGGTACGGAAACGTGGGAGGGTCAGGCTACGTGCTGACGCACGGTTCAGTGCCAGCGTACGGGCCAGGAATAGGGTACGGCGTAAGGTAAGGTGTAGGGCTGGTGGTGCGTTTCTATTCCGGGCTAGGGTTAGGGTTAGGGAACGGCAAGGCTTAGGGCACAGGTCAGGGTACGGAAACGCGGGAGGGTAAGGCTACGTGCTGATGGACGTGTCAGTGCCAGAGTACGGGCCAGGAGTAGGCAACGGGGTTGGGTAAGGTGTAGGGCTGGTGGTGGGTATCCGTTTTGGGCTAGGGTTAGGGTTAGGGAACGGCAAGGCTTAGGGCACAGGTGAGGGTACGGAAACGTGGGAGGGTCAGGCTACGTGCTGACGCACGGGTCAGTGCCAGCGTACGGGTCAGGAGTAGGGTATGGCATAAGGTAAGGTGTAGGGCTGGTGGTGTGTTTCCGTTAAGGGCTAGGATTAGGGTTAGGGAACGGCAAGGCTTAGGGCACAGGTGAGGGTACGGAAACGTGGGAGGGTCGGGCTACGTGCTGACGCACGGTTCAGTGCCAGCGTACGGGCCAGGAGTAGG
Source organism: Mesoplodon bidens (assembly GCF_964165515.1). Lineage (NCBI taxonomy): Eukaryota > Metazoa > Chordata > Mammalia > Artiodactyla > Ziphiidae > Mesoplodon > Mesoplodon bidens. The sequence continues at coordinate 151,586 of NW_027672192.1, read as the reverse complement.
CAACGGCGTAGGATAAAGTGTAGGGCTGGTAGTGAATTTGCGTTCCGGGCTAGGGTTAGGGTTAGGGAACGGCAAGGCTTAGGGCACAGGTGAGGGTACGGAAACGTGGGAGGGTCAGGCTACGTGCTGACGCACGGGTCAGTGCCAGCGTATGGGTCAGGAGTAGGGTACGGCGTAAGGTAAGGTGTAGGGCTGGTGATGGGTTTCCATTAAGTGCTAGGGTTAGGGTTAGGGAACGGCAAGGCTTAGGGCACAGGTGAGGGTACAGAAACGCGGGATGGTAAGGGTACGTGCTGTTGCACGGGTCAGTGCCACAGTACAGGCCAGGAATAGGCAACGGCGTATGGTAAGGTATAGGGCTGGTGGTGGGTTTCCGTTCCGGGCTAGGGTTAGGGTTAGGGAACGGCAAGGCTTAGGGCACAGGTGAGGGTAAGGAAACGTGGGAGGGTCGGGCTACGTGCTGACGCACGGGTCAGTGCCAGCGTAAAGGCCAGGAGTAGGGTATGTCGTAAGGTAAGGTGTAGGGCTTGTGGTTGATTTCCTTTCCAGGCTAGGGTTAGGGTTGGGGAACGGCAAGGCTTAAGGCACAGGTGCGGGTACGGAAACATGGGAGGGTCGGGTTACGTGCTGACGCACGGGTCAGTGCCAGCGTGCGGGCCAGGAGTAGGCAACGGCGTAGGATAAAGTGTAGGGCTGGTGGTGGATTTGCCTTCTGGGCTAGGGTTAGGGTTAGGGAACGGCAAGGCTTACGGCACAGGTCAGGGTACGGCAACCCGGGAGGGTAAGGGTACGTGCTGATGCATGGGTCAGTGCCAGATTACAGGCGAGGAGTAGGCAACGGCGTAGGGCAAGGTGTAGGGCTGGTGGTGGGTTTCCGTTCCGGGCTAGGGTTAGGGTTAGGGAACAGCAAGGCTTAGGGCACAGTTGAGGGTACGGAAACGTGGGAGGGTCGTGCTATGTGCTGACCCACGGGTCAGTGCCAGCGTACGGGCCAGGAGTAGGCAACGGCGTAAGGTAAAGTGTAGGGCTGGTGGTTGGTTTCCGCTCAAGGCTAGGGTTAGGGTTAGGGAACGGCAAGGCTTAGGGCACACGTGAGGGTACGGAAACGTGGGAGGGTCGGGCTACATGCTGACGCACGGGTCATTGCCAGGGTACGGGCCAGGAGTAGGCAACGGCGTAGGATAAAGTGTAGGGCTGGTGGTGGATTTGCGTTCTGGGCTAGGGTTAGGGTTAGGGAACGGCAAGGCTTAGGGCACAGGTGAGGGTACGGAAAAGTGGGAGGGTCAGGCTATGTTTTGACGCACGGTTCAGTGCCAGCGTACGGGCCAGGAATAGGGTACGGCGTAAGGTAAGGTGTAGGGCTGGTGGTGGGTTTCTGTTCCGGGCTAGGGTTAGGGTTAGGGAACGGCAAGGCTTAGGGCACAGGTGAGGGTACGGAAACGTGGGAGGGTCAGGCTACGTGCTGACGCATGGATCAGTGCCAGCATCCGGGCCAGGAGTAGGGTACGGCGTAAGGTAAGGTGTAGGGCTTGTTTTTGATTTCCGTTCCAGGCTAGGGTTAGGGTTAGGGAACGGCAAGGCTTAGGGCACAGGTGAGGGTACGGAAACGTGGGAGGGTCGGGCTACGTGCTGAAGCACGGGTCATTGCCAGCATACGGGCCAGGAGTAGGGTACGGCGTAAGGTAAGGTGTAGGGCTTGTGGTTGATTTCCCTTCCAGGCTAGGGTTAGGGATAGGGAACGGCAAGTCTTAGGGCACAGGTGACGGTACGGAAACGTGGGAGGGTCGGGCTACGTGCTGATGCACGGTCAGTGCCATCGTACGGGCCAGGAGTAGGCAACGGCATAGGATAAAGTGTAGGGCTGGTGGTGGATTTGCGTTCTGGGCTCGAGTTAGGGTTAGGGAAAGGCAAGGCTTAGGGCACAGGTCAGGGTACGGAAACGCGGGAGGGTAAGGCTACGTGCTGATGCACGGGTCAGTGCCAGAGGACAGGCCAGGAGTAGGCAACGGCGTAGGGTAAGGTGTAGGGCTGGTGGTGGATTTGCATTCCGGGCTAGGGTTAGGGTTAGGGAACGGCAAGTCTTAGGGCACAGGTGAGGGTACGGAAACGTTGGAGTGTCAGGCTACGTGCAGACGCACGGGTCAGTGCGAGCGTACAGGCCAGGAGTAGGGTACGGCGTAAGGTAAGGTGTAGGGCTTGTGGTTGATTTCTGTTCCAGGCTAGGGTTAGGGTTAGGGAACGGCAAGGCTTAGGGCACAGGTGAGGGTACGGAAAAGTGGGAGGGTCGGGCTACGTGGTGACGCACGGATCAGTGCCAGCGTACGGGCCAGGAGTAGGGTACGGCATAAGGTAAGGTGGAGGGCTTGTGGTTGATTTCCGTTCCAGGCTAGGGTTAGGGTTAGGGAACGGCAAGGCTTAGGGCACAGGTGAGGGTACGGAAACGTGGGTGGGTCGGGTTACGTGATGACGCACGGGTCAGTGCCAGCGTACGGGTCAGGAGTAGGCAGCGGCGTAGGATACAGTGTAGGGCTGGTGGTGGATTTGCGTTCTGGGCTAGGGTTAGGGTTAGGGAATGGCAAGGCTTAGGACACAGGTCAGGGTACGGAAACGCGGGAGCGTAAGGCTACGTGCTGATGCACGGGTCAGTGCCAGAGTACAGGCCAGGAATAGGCAACGGCGAATAGTGAGGTGTAGGGCTGGTGGTGGGTTTCCGTTCCGGGCTAGGGTTAGGGTTAGGGAACGGCAAGGCTTAGGGCACAGGTGAGGGTACGGAAACGTGGGAGGGTCAGGCTACGTGCTGACGCACGGGTCAGTGTCAGCGTACGGGCCAGGAGTAGGCAACGGCGTAAGGTAAGGTGTAGGGCTGGTGGTTGGTTTCCGTTCCAGGCTAGGGTTAGGGTTAGGGAACGGCAAGTCTTAGGGCACAGGTGAGGGTACGGAAACGTGGGAAGGTCAGGCTACGTGCTGACGCACGGGTCAGTGCCAGCGTACGGGCCAGGAGTAGGGTACGGCGTGAGGTAAGGTGTAGGGCTTGTGGTTGATTTCCGTTCCAGGCTAGGGTCAGGGTTAGGGAACGGCAAGGCTTAGGGCACAGGTGAGGGTACGGAAACGTGGGATGGTCGGGCTACGTGCTGACGCACGGATCAGTGCCAGCGTACGGTCCAGGAGTAGGCAACGGCGTAGGATAAAGTGTAGGGCTGGTGGTGGATTTGCGTTCTGGGCTAGGGTTAGGGTTAGGGAACGGCAAGGCTTAAGGCACAGGTCAGGGTACGGAAATGCGGGAGGGTAAGGCTACGTGCTGATGCACGTGTCAGTGCCAGAGTACAGGCCAAGAGTAGGCAACGGCGTAGGGTAAGGTGTAGGGCTGGTGGTGGGTTTCCGTTCCGGGCTAGGGTTAGCGTTAGGGAACGGCAAGGCTTAGGGCACAGGTGAGGGTACGGAAACGTGGGAGGGTAAGGCTACGTGCTGACGCACGTGTCAGTTGCAGCGTACGAGCCAGGAGTAGGCAACGGCGTAAGGTAAGGTGTAGGGCTGGTGGTTGGTTTCCGTTCCAGGCTAGGGTTAGGGTTAGGGAACTGCAAGGCTTAGGGCACAGGTGAGGGTACGGCAACGTGGGAGGGTCGGGCTACGTGCTGACACACGGGTCAGTGCCAGCGTACGGGCCAGGAGTAGGCAACGGCGTTTGATAAAGTGTACTGCTGGTGGTGGATTTGCGTTCCGGGCTAGGGTTAGGGTTAGGGAACGGCAAGGCTTAGGGCACAGGTGAGGGTACGGAAACGTGGGAGTGTCAGGCTATGTGCTGACACATTTGTCATTGCCAGCGTACGGGTCAGGAGTAGGGTACGGCGTAAGGTAAGGTGTAGGGCTGGTGGTGGGTTTCTATTCCGGGCTAGGGTTAGGGTTAGGGAACGGCAAGGCTTAGGGCACAGGTGAGGGTACGGAAACGTGGGAGGGTCAGGCTACGTGCTGACGCACGGGTCAGTGCCAGCGTACGGGCCAGGAGTAGGGTACGGCGTAAGGTAAGGTGTAGGGCTTGCGGTTGATTTCTGTTCCAGGCTAGGGTTAGGGTTAGGGAACGGCAAGGCTTAGGGCACAGGTGAGTGTACGGAAACGTGGGAGGGTCGGGCTACGTGCTGACGCACGGGTCAGTGCCAGCGTACGGGCCAGGAGTAGGCAACGGCGTAGGATAAAGTGTAGGGCTGGTGTTGGATTTGCGTTCTGAGCTAGGGTTAGGGTTAGGGAACGGCAAGGCTTAGGGCACAGGTGAGGGTACGGAAACGTGGGAGGGTCGGGCTACGTGCTGACGCACGGGTCAGTGCCAGCGTACGGGCCAGGAGTAGGCAACGGCGTAGGATAAAGTGTAGGGCTGGTGTTGGATTTGCGTTCTGGGCTAGGGTTAGGGTTAGGGAACGGCAAGGCTTAGGGCACAGGTCAGGGTACGGAAACGCGGGAGGGTAAGGCTTCGTGCTGATGCAAGGGTCAGTGCCAGAGTACAGGCCAGGAGTAGGCAACGGCATAGGGTAAGCTGTAGGGCTGCTGGTGGGTTTCCGTTCCGGGCTAGGGTTAGTGTTAGGGAACGGCAAGGCTTAGGGCACAGGTGAGGGTAAGGAAACGTGGGAGGGTCAGGCTACATGCTGACGCACGGGTCAGTGCCAGCGTACGGGCCAGGAGTAGGCAGCAGCGTAGGATAAAGTGTAGGGCTGGTGGTGGGTTTCCGTTCCAGGCTAGGGTTAGAGTTAGGGAACGGCAAGGCTTAGGGCACAGGGGAGGGTACGGAAACGTGGGAGGGTCGGGCTACGTGCTGACGCACGGGTCAGTGCCAGCGTACGGGACAGGAGTCGGCAACGGCGTAGGATAAAGTGTAGGGCTGGTGGTGGATTTGCGTTCCGGGCTAGGGTTAGGGTTAGGGAACGGCAAGTCTTAGGGCACAGGTGAGGGTACGGAAACGTGGGAGGGTCAGGCTGTGTGCTGACGCATTGGTCATTGCCAGCGTACGGGTCAGGAGTAGGGTACGGCGTAAGGTAAGGTGTAGGGCTGGTGGTGGGTTTCTATTCCAGGCTAGGGTTAGGGTTAGGGAACGGCAAGGCTTAGGGCACAGGTGAGGGTACGGAAACGTGGGAGGGTCAGGCTACGTGCTGACGCATGGTTCAGTGCCAGCGTACGGGCCAGGAATAGGGTACGGCGTAAGGTAAGGTGTAGGGCTGGTGGTGCGTTTCTATTCCGGGCTAGGGTTAGGGTTAGGGAACGGCAAGGCTTAGGGCACAGGTCAGGGTACGGAAACGCGGGAGGGTAAGGCTACGTGCTGATGCACGTGTCAGTGCCAGAGTACGGGCCAGGAGTAGGCAACGGGGTTGGGTAAGGTGTAGGGCTGGTGGTGGGTATCCGTTTTGGGCTAGGGTTAGGGTTAGGGAACGGCAAGGCTTAGGGCACAGGTGAGGGTACGGAAACGTGGGAGGGTCAGGCTACGTGCTGACGCACGGGTCATTGCCAGCGTACGGGCCAGGAGTAGGCAACGGCGTAAGGTAAGGTGTAGGGCTGGTGGTTGGTTTCCGTTCCAGGCTAGGGTTAGGGTTAGGGAACGGCAAGGCTTAGGGCACAGGTGAGGGTACGGAAACGTGGGAGGGTCAGGCTACGTGCTGACGCACGGTTCAGTGCCAGCGTACGGGCCAGGAATAGGGTACGGCGTAAGGTAAGGTGTAGTGCTGGTGGTGGGTTTCCGTTCCGGGCTAGGGTTAGGGTTAGGGAACGGCAAGGTTTAGCGCACACATGAGGGTACGGACACGTGGGAGGGTCAGGCTACCTGCTGACGCACGGGTCAGTGCCAGCGTACGGGCCAGAAGTAGGGTACGGCGTAAGGTAAGGTGTAGGGCTTGTGGTTGATTTCTGTTCCAGGCTAGGGTTAGTTTTAGGGAACGGCAAGGCTTAGGGCACAGGTGAGTGTACGGAAACGTGGGAGGGTCGGGCTACGTGCTGACGCACGGGTCAGTGCCAGCGTACGGGCCAGGAGTAGGCAACGGCGTAGGATAAAGTGTAGGGCAGGTGGTGAATTTGCGTTCCGGGCTAGGGTTAGGGTTAGGGAACGGCAAGGCTTAGGGCACAGGTGAGGGTACGGAAACGTTGGAGTGTCAGGCTACGTGCAGACGCACGGGTCAGTGCCAGCGTACAGGCCAGGAGTAGGGTACGGCGTAAGGTAAGGTGTAGGGCTTGTGGTTGATTTCTGTTCCAGGCTAGGGTTAGGGTTAGGGAACGGCAAGGCTTAGGGCACAGGTGAGGGTACGGGAAAGTGGGAGGGTCGGGCTACGTGCTGACACAAGGGTCAGTGCAAGCGTACGGGCCAGGAGTAGGCAACGGCGTAGGATAAAGTGTAGGGCTCGTGGTGGATTTGCGTTCTGGGCTAGGGTTAGGGTTAGGGAACGGCAAGGCTTAGGGCACAGGTGAGGGTACGGAAACGTGGGAGGGTCAGGCTACGTGCTGACGCACGGTTCAGTGCCAGCGTATGGGCCAGGAATAGGGTACGGCGTAAGGTAACGTGTAGGGCTGGTGGTGGGTTTCTATTCCGTGCTAGGGTTAGGGTTAGGGAACGGCAAGGCTTAGGGCACAGGTGAGGGTACGGAAACGCGGGAGGGTAAGGCTAAGTGCTGATGCACGGGTCAGTGCCAGAGTACGGGCCAGGAGTAGGCAACGGGGTTGGGTAAGGTGTAGGGCTGGTGGTGGGTATCCGTTTTGGGCTAGGGTTAGGGTTAGGGAACGGCAAGGCTTAGGGCACAGGTGAGGGTACGGAAACGTGGGAGGGTCGGGCTACGTGCTGACGCATGGGTCATTGCCAGTGTACGGGCCAGGAGTAGGCAACGGCGTAAGGTAAGGTGTAGGGCTGGTGGTTGGTTTCCGTTCCAGGCTAGGGTTAGGGTTAGGGAACGGCAAGGCTTAGGGCACAGGTGAGGGTACGGAAACGTGTTAGGGTCGGGCTACGTGCTGATGCACGGTTCAGTGCCAGCGTACGGGCCAGGAATAGGGTACGGCGTAAGGTAAGGTGTAGTGCTGGTGGTGGGTTTCCGTTCCGGGCTAGGGTTAGGGTTAGGGAACGGCAAGTCTTAGGGCACAGGTGAGGGTACGGAAACGTGGGAGGGTCAGGCTACGTGCTGACGCACGGGTCATTGCCAGCGTACGGGCCAGGAGTAGGCAACGGCGTAAGGTAAGGTGTAGGGCTGGTGGTTGGTTTCCGTTCCAGGCTAGGGTTAGGGTTAGGGAACGGCAAGGCTTAGGGCACAGGTGAGGGTACGGAAACGTGGGAGGGTCAGGCTACGTGCTGACGCACGGTTCAGTGCCAGCGTACGGGCCAGGAATAGGGTACGGCGTAAGGTAAGGTGTAGTGCTGGTGGTGGGTTTCCGTTCCGGGCTAGGGTTAGGGTTAGGGAACGGCAAGGTTTAGCGCACACATGAGGGTACGGACACGTGGGAGGGTCAGGCTACCTGCTGACGCACGGGTCAGTGCCAGCGTACGGGCCAGAAGTAGGGTACGGCGTAAGGTAAGGTGTAGGGCTTGTGGTTGATTTCTGTTCCAGGCTAGGGTTAGTTTTAGGGAACGGCAAGGCTTAGGGCACAGGTGAGTGTACGGAAACGTGGGAGGGTCGGGCTATGTGCTGACGCACGGGTCAGTGCCAGCGTACGGGCCAGGAGTAGGCAACGGCGTAGGATAAAGTGTAGGGCAGGTGGTGAATTTGCGTTCCGGGCTAGGGTTAGGGTTAGGGAACGGCAAGGCTTAGGGCACAGGTGAGGGTACGGAAACGTTGGAGTGTCAGGCTACGTGCAGACGCACGGGTCAGTGCCAGCGTACAGGCCAGGAGTAGGGTACGGCGTAAGGTAAGGTGTAGGGCTTGTGGTTGATTTCTGTTCCAGGCTAGGGTTAGGGTTAGGGAACGGCAAGGCTTAGGGCACAGGTGAGGGTACGGGAAAGTGGGAGGGTCGGGCTACGTGCTGACGCAAGGGTCAGTGCAAGCGTACGGGCCAGGAGTAGGCAACGGCGTAGGATAAAGTGTAGGGCTCGTGGTGGATTTGCGTTCTGGGCTAGGGTTAGGGTTAGGGAACGGCAAGGCTTAGGGCACAGGTGAGGGTACGGAAACGTGGGAGGGTCAGGCTACGTGCTGACGCACGGTTCAGTGCCAGCGTATGGGCCAGGAATAGGGTACGGCGTAAGGTAAGGTGTAGGGCTGGTGGTGGGTTTCTATTCCGTGCTAGGGTTAGGGTTAGGGAACGGCAAGGCTTAGGGCACAGGTGAGGGTACGGAAACGCGGGAGGGTAAGGCTAAGTGCTGATGCACGGGTCAGTGCCAGAGTACGGGCCAGGAGTAGGCAACGGGGTTGGGTAAGGTGTAGGGCTGGTGGTGGGTATCCGTTTTGGGCTAGGGTTAGGGTTAGGGAACGGCAAGGCTTAGGGCACAGGTGAGGGTACGGAAACGTGGGAGGGTCGGGCTACGTGCTGACGCATGGGTCATTGCCAGTGTACGGGCCAGGAGTAGGCAACGGCGTAAGGTAAGGTGTAGGGCTGGTGGTTGGTTTCCGTTCCAGGCTAGGGTTAGGGTTAGGGAACGGCAAGGCTTAGGGCACAGGTGAGGGTACGGAAACGTGTTAGGGTCGGGCTACGTGCTGATGCACGGTTCAGTGCCAGCGTACGGGCCAGGAATAGGGTACGGCGTAAGGTAAGGTGTAGTGCTGGTGGTGGGTTTCCGTTCCGGGCTAGGGTTAGGGTTAGGGAACGGCAAGTCTTAGGGCACACGTGAGGGTACGGACACGTGGGAGGGTCAGGCTACGTGCTGACGCACGGGTCAGTGCCAGCGTACGGGCCAGGAGTAGGGTACGGCGTAAGGTAAGGTGTAGGGCTTGTGGTTGATTTCTGTTCCAGGCTAGGGTTAGGGTTAGGGAACGACAAGGCTTAGGGCACAGGTGAGGGTACCAAACGTGGGAGGGTCGGGCTACGTGCTGACGCACGGGTCAGTGCCAGCGTATGGGCCAGGAGTAGGCAACGGCTTAGGATAAAGTGTAGGGCTGGTGGTGAATTTGCGTTCCGGGCTAGGGTTAGGGTTAGGGAACGGCAAGGCTTAGGGCACAGGTGAGGGTACGGAAACGTGGGCGGGTCAGGCTACATGCTGACGCACGGGTCAGTGCCAGCGTACGGGTCAGGAGTAGGCAGCGGCGTAGGATACAGTGTAGGGCTGGTGGTGGATTTGCGTTCTGGGCTAGGGTTAGGGTTAGGGAATGGCAAGGCTTAGGACACAGGTCAGGGTACGGAAACGCGGGAGCGTAAGGCTACGTGCTGATGCACGGGTCAGTGCCAGAGTACAGGCCAGGAATAGGCAACGGCGAATAGTGAGGTGTAGGGCTGGTGGTGGGTTTCCGTTCCGGGCTAGGGTTAGGGTTAGGGAACGGCAAGGCTTAGGGCACAGGTGAGGGTACGGAAACGTGGGAGGGTCAGGCTACGTGCTGACGCACGGGTCAGTGTCAGCGTACGGGCCAGGAGTAGGCAACGGCGTAAGGTAAGGTGTAGGGCTGGTGGTTGGTTTCCGTTCCAGGCTAGGGTTAGGGTTAGGGAACGGCAAGGCTTAGGGCACAGGTGAGGGTACGGAAACGTGGGAAGGTCGGGCTACGTGCTGACGCACGGGTCAGTGCCAGCGTACGGGCCAGGAGTAGGGTACGGCGTGAGGTAAGGTGTAGGGCTTGTGGTTGATTTCCGTTCCAGGCTAGGGTCAGGGTTAGGGAACGGCAAGGCTTAGGGCACAGGTGAGGGTACGGAAACGTGGGATGGTCGGGCTACGTGCTGACGCACGGATCAGTGCCAGCGTACGGTCCAGGAGTAGGCAACGGCGTAGGATAAAGTGTAGGGCTGGTGGTGGATTTGCGTTCTGGGCTAGGGTTAGGGTTAGGGAACGGCAAGGCTTAAGGCACAGGTCAGGGTACGGAAATGCGGGAGGGTAAGGCTACGTGCTGATGCACGTGTCAGTGCCAGAGTACAGGCCAAGAGTAGGCAACGGCGTAGGGTAAGGTGTAGGGCTGGTGGTGGGTTTCCGTTCCGGGCTAGGGTTAGCGTTAGGGAACGGCAAGGCTTAGGGCACAGGTGAGGGTACGGAAACGTGGGAGGGTAAGGCTACGTGCTGACGCACGTGTCAGTGCCAGCGTACGAGCCAGGAGTAGGCAACGGCGTAAGGTAAGGTGTAGGGCTGGTGGTTGGTTTCCGTTCCAGGCTAGGGTTAGGGTTAGGGAACGGCAAGGCTTAGGGCACAGGTGAGGGTACGGCAACGTGGGAAGGTCGGGCTACGTGCTGACACACGGGTCAGTGCAGGCGTACGGGACAGGAGTAGGCAACGGCGTTTGATAAAGTGTACTGCTGGTGGTGGATTTGCGTTCCGGGCTAGGGTTAGGGTTAGGGAACGGCAAGGCTTAGGGCACAGGTGAGGGTACGGAAACGTGGGAGTGTCAGGCTATGTGCTGACACATTTGTCATTGCCAGCGTACGGGTCAGGAGTAGGGTACGGCGTAAGGTAAGGTGTAGGGCTGGTGGTGGGTTTCTATTCCGGGCTAGGGTTAGGGTTAGGGAACGGCAAGGCTTAGGGCACAGGTGAGGGTACGGAAACGTGGGAGGGTCAGGCTACGTGCTGACGCACGGGTCAGTGCCAGCGTACGGGCCAGGAGTAGGGTACGGCGTAAGGTAAGGTGTAGGGCTTGCGGTTGATTTCTGTTCCAGGCTAGGGTTAGGGTTAGGGAACGGCAAGGCTTAGGGCACAGGTGAGTGTACGGAAACGTGGGAGGGTCGGGCTACGTGCTGACGCACGGGTCAGTGCCAGCGTACGGGCCAGGAGTAGGCAACGGCGTAGGATAAAGTGTAGGGCTGGTGTTGGATTTGCGTTCTGAGCTAGGGTTAGGGTTAGGGAACGGCAAGGCTTAGGGCACAGGTGAGTGTACGGAAACGTGGGAGGGTCGGGCTACGTGCTGACGCACGGGTCAGTGCCAGGGTACGGGCCAGGAGTAGGCAACGGCGTAGGATAAAGTGTAGGGCTGGTGTTGGATTTGCGTTCTGGGCTAGGGTTAGGGTTAGGGAACGGCAAGGCTTAGGGCACAGGTCAGGGTACGGAAACGCGGGAGGGTAAGGCTTCGTGCTGATGCAAGGGTCAGTGCCAGAGTACAGGCCAGGAGTAGGCAACGGCATAGGGTAAGCTGTAGGGCTGCTGGTGGGTTTCCGTTCCGGGCTAGGGTTAGGGTTAGGGAACGGCAAGGCTTAGGGCACAGGTGAGGGTAAGGAAACGTGGGAGGGTCAGGCTACATGCTGACGCACGGGTCAGTGCCAGCGTACGGGCCAGGAGTAGGCAGCAGCGTAGGATAAAGTGTAGGGCTGGTGGTGGGTTTCCGTTCCAGGCTAGGGTTAGAGTTAGGGAACGGCAAGGCTTAGGGCACAGGGGAGGGTACGGAAACGTGGGAGGGTCGTGCTACGTGCTGACACACGGGTCAGTGCCAGCGTACGGGACAGGAGTCGGCAACGGCGTAGGATAAAGTGTAGGGCTGGTGGTGGATTTGCGTTCCGGGCTAGGGTTAGGGTTAGGGAACGGCAAGTCTTAGGGCACAGGTGAGGGTACGGAAACGTGGGAGGGTCAGGCTGTGTGCTGACGCATTGGTCATTGCCAGCGTACGGGTCAGGAGTAGGGTACGGCGTAAGGTAAGGTGTAGGGCTGGTGGTGGGTTTCTATTCCAGGCTAGGGTTAGGGTTAGGGAACGGCAAGGCTTAGGGCACAGGTGAGGGTACGGAAACGTGGGAGGGTCAGGCTACGTGCTGACGCACGGTTCAGTGCCAGCGTACGGGCCAGGAATAGGGTACGGGGTAAGGTAAGGTGTAGGGCTGGTGGTGCGTTTCTATTCCGGGCTAGGGTTAGGGTTAGGGAACGGCAAGGCTTAGGGCACAGGTCAGGGTACGGAAACGCGGGAGGGTAAGTCTACGTGCTGATGCACGTGTCAGTGCCAGAGTACGGGCCAGGAGTAGGCAACGGGGTTGGGTAAGGTGTAGGGCTGGTGGTGGGTATCCGTTTTGGGCTAGGGTTAGGGTTAGGGAACGGCAAGGCTTAGGGCACAGGTGAGGGTACGGAAACGTGGGAGGGTCAGGCTACGTGCTGACGCACGGGTCAGTGCCAGCGTACGGGTCAGGAGTAGGGTACGGCGTAAGGTAAGGTGTAGGGCTGGTGGTGTGTTTCCGTTAAGGGCTAGGGTTAGGGTTAGGGAACGGCAAGGCTTAGGGCACAGGTGAGGGTACGGAAACGTGGGAGGGTCGGGCTACGTGCTGACGCACGGTTCAGTGCCATCGTACGGGCCAGGAGTAGGCAACGGCGTAGGATAAAGTGTAGGGCTGGTAGTGAATTTGCGTTCCGGGCTAGGGTTAGGGTTAGGGAACGGCAAGGCTTAGGGCACAGGTGAGGGTACGGAAACGTGGGAGGGTCAGGCTACGTGCTGACGCACGGGTCAGTGCCAGCGTATGGGTCAGGAGTAGGGTACGGCGTAAGGTAAGGTGTAGGGCTGGTGGTGGGTTTCCATTAAGTGCTAGGGTTAGGGTTAGGGAACGGCAAGGCTTAGGGCACAGGTGAGGGTACAGAAACGCGGGAGGGTAAGGGTACGTGCTGTTGCACGGGTCAGTGCCACAGTACAGGCCAGGAATAGGCAACGGCGTATGGTAAGGTATAGGGCTGGTGGTGGGTTTCCGTTCCGGGCTAGGGTTAGGGTTAGGGAACGGCAAGGCTTAGGGCACAGGTGAGGGTAAGGAAACGTGGGAGGGTCGGGCTACGTGCTGACGCACGGGTCAGTGCCAGCGTAAAGGCCAGGAGTAGGGTATGGCGTAAGGTAAGGTGTAGGGCTTGTGGTTGATTTCCTTTCCAGGCTAGGGTTAGGGTTGGGGAACGGCAAGGCTTAAGGCACAGGTGCGGGTACGGAAACATGGGAGGGTCGGGTTACGTGCTGACGCACGGGTCAGTGCCAGCGTGCGGGCCAGGAGTAGGCAACGGCGTAGGATAAAGTGTAGGGCTGGTGGTGGATTTGCCTTCTGGGCTAGGGTTAGGGTTAGGGAACGGCAAGGCTTACGGCACAGGTCAGGGTACGGCAACCCGGGAGGGTAAGGGTACGTGCTGATGCATGGGTCAGTGCCAGATTACAGGCCAGGAGTAGGCCACGGCGTAGGGTAAGGTGTAGGGCTGGTGGTGGGTTTCCGTTCCGGGCTAGGGTTAGGGTTAGGGAACAGCAAGGCTTAGGGCACAGTTGAGGGTACGGAAACGTGGGAGGGTCGTGCTATGTGCTGACCCACGGGTCAGTGCCAGCGTACGGGCCAGGAGTAGGCAACGGCGTAAGGTAAAGTGTAGGGCTGGTGGTGGGTTTCCGCTCAAGGCTAGGGTTAGGGTTAGGGAACGGCAAGGCTTAGGGCACACGTGAGGGTACGGAAACGTGGGAGGGTCGGGCTACATGCTGACGCACGGGTCATTGCCAGGGTACGGGCCAGGAGTAGGCAACGGCGTAGGATAAAGTGTAGGGCTGGTGGTGGATTTGCGTTCTGGGCTAGGGTTAGGGTTAGGGAACGGCAAGGCTTAGGGCACAGGTGAGGGTACGGAAAAGTGGGAGGGTCAGGCTACGTTTTGACGCACGGTTCAGTGCCAGCGTACGGGCCAGGAATAGGGTACGGCGTAAGGTAAGGTGTAGGGCTGGTGGTGGGTTTCTGTTCCGGGCTAGGGTTAGGGTTAGGGAACGGCAAGTCTTAGGGCACAGGTGACGGTACGGAAACGTGGGAGGGTCAGGCTACGTGCTGACGCATGGATCAGTGCCAGCGTACGGGCCAGGAGTAGGGTACGGCGTAAGGTAAGGTGTAGGGCTTGTTTTTGATTTCCGTTCCAGGCTAGGGTTAGGGTTAGGGAACGGCAAGGCTTAGGGCACAGGTGAGGGTACGGAAACGTGGGAGGGTCGGGCTACGTGCTGACGCACGGGTCATTGCCAGCATACGGGCCAGGAGTAGGGTACGGCGTAAGGTAAGGTGTAGGGCTTGTGGTTGATTTCCCTTCCAGGCTAGGGTTAGGGATAGGGAACGGCAAGTCTTAGGGCACAGGTGACGGTACGGAAACGTGGGAGGGTCGGGCTACGTGCTGACGCACGGTCAGTGCCATCGTACGGGCCAGGAGTAGGCAACGGCATAGGATAAAGTGTAGGGCTGGTGGTGGATTTGCGTTCTGGGCTCGAGTTAGGGTTAGGGAAAGGCAAGGCTTAGGGCACAGGTCAGGGTACGGAAACGCGGGAGGGTAAGGCTACGTGCTGATGCACGGGTCAGTGCCAGAGGACAGGCCAGGAGTAGGCAACGGCGTAGGGTAAGGTGTAGGGCTGGTGGTGGATTTGCGTTCCGGGCTAGGGTTAGGGTTAGGGAACGGCAAGTCTTTGGTCACAGGTGAGGGTACGGAAACGTTGGAGTGTCAGGCTACGTGCAGACGCACGGGTCAGTGCCAGCGTACAGGCCAGGAGTAGGGTACGGCGTAAGGTAAGGTGTAGGGCTTGTGGTTGATTTCTGTTCCAGGCTAGGGTTAGGGTTAGGGAACGGCAAGGCTTAGGGCACAGGTGAGGGTACGGAAAAGTGGGAGGGTCGGGCTACGTGGTGACGCACGGATCAGTGCCAGCGTACGGGCCAGGAGTAGGGTACGGCATAAGGTAAGGTGGAGGGCTTGTGGTTGATTTCCGTTCCATGCTAGGGTTAGGGTTAGGGAACGGCAAGGCTTAGGGCACAGGTGAGGGTACGGAAACGTGGGTGGGTCGGGCTACGTGATGACGCACGGGTCAGTGCCAGCGTACGGGTCAGGAGTAGGCAGCGGCGTAGGATACAGTGTAGGGCTGGTGGTGGATTTGCGTTCTGGGCTAGGGTTAGGGTTAGGGAATGGCAAGGCTTAGGACACAGGTCAGGGTACGGAAACGCGGGAGCGTAAGGCTACGTGCTGATGCACGGGTCAGTGCCAGAGTACAGGCCAGGAATAGGCAACGGCGAATAGTGAGGTGTAGGGCTGGTGGTGGGTTTCCGTTCCGGGCTAGGGTTAGGGTTAGGGAACGGCAAGGCTTAGGGCACAGGTGAGGGTACGGAAACGTGGGAGGGTCAGGCTACGTGCTGACGCACGGGTCAGTGTCAGCGTACGGGCCAGGAGTAGGCAACGGCGTAAGGTAAGGTGTAGGGCTGGTGGTTGGTTTCCGTTCCAGGCTAGGGTTAGGGTTAGGGAACGGCAAGGCTTAGGGCACAGGTGAGGGTACGGAAACGTGGGAAGGTCGGGCTACGTGCTGACGCACGGGTCAGTGCCAGCGTACGGGCCAGGAGTAGGGTACGGCGTGAGGTAAGGTGTAGGGCTTGTGGTTGATTTCCGTTCCAGGCTAGGGTCAGGGTTAGGGAACGGCAAGGCTTAGGGCACAGGTGAGGGTACGGAAACGTGGGATGGTCGGGCTACGTGCTGACGCACGGATCAGTGCCAGCGTACGGTCCAGGAGTAGGCAACGGCGTAGGATAAATTGTAGGGCTGGTGGTGGACTTGCGTTCTGGGCTAGGGTTAGGGTTAGGGAACGGCAAGGCTTAAGGCACAGGTCAGGGTACGGAAATGCGGGAGGGTAAGGCTACGTGCTGATGCACGTGTCAGTGCCAGAGTACAGGCCAAGAGTAGGCAACGGCGTAGGGTAAGGTGTAGGGCTGGTGGTGGGTTTCCGTTCCGGGCTAGGGTTAGCGTTAGGGAACGGCAAGGCTTAGGGCACAGGTGAGGGTACGGAAACGTGGGAGGGTAAGGCTACGTGCTGACGCACGTTTCAGTGCCAGCGTACGAGCCAGGAGTAGGCAACGGCGTAAGGTAAGGTGTAGGGCTGGTGGTTGGTTTCCGTTCCAGTCTAGGGTTAGGGTTAGGGAACGGCAAGGCTTAGGGCACAGGTGAGGGTACGGCAACGTGGGAGGGTCGGGCTACGTGCTGACACACGGGTCAGTGCCAGCGTACGGGCCAGGAGTAGGCAACGGCGTTTGATAAAGTGTACTGCTGGTGGTGGATTTGCGTTCCGGGCTAGGGTTAGGGTTAGGGAACGGCAAGGCTTAGGGCACAGGTGAGGGTACGGAAACGTGGGAGTGTCAGGCTATGTGCTGACACATTTGTCATTGCCAGCGTACGGGTCAGGAGTAGGGTACGGCGTAAGGTAAGGTGTAGGGCTGGTGGTGGGTTTCTATTCCGGGCTAGGGTTAGGGTTAGGGAACGGCAAGGCTTAGGGCACAGGTGAGGGTACGGAAACGTGGGAGGGTCAGGCTACGTGCTGACGCACGGGTCAGTGCCAGCGTACGGGCCAGGAGTAGGGTACGGCGTAAGGTAAGGTGTAGGGCTTGCGGTTGATTTCTGTTGCAGGCTAGGGTTAGGGTTAGGGAACGGCAAGGCTTAGGGCACAGGTGAGTGTACGGAAACGTGGGAGGGTCGGGCTACGTGCTGACGCACGGGTCAGTGCCAGCGTACGGGCCAGGAGTAGGCAACGGCGTAGGATAATGTGTAGGGCTTGGTGTTGGATTTGCGTTCTGAGCTAGGGTTAGGGTTAGGGAACGGCAAGGCTTAGGGCACAGGTGAGTGTACGGAAACGTGGGAGGGTCGGGCTACGTGCTGACGCACGGGTCAGTGCCAGCGTACGGGCCAGGAGTAGGCAACGGCGTAGGATAAAGTGTAGGGCTGGTGTTGGATTAGCGTTCTGGGCTAGGGTTAGGGTTAGGGACGGCAAGGCTTAGGGCACAGGTCAGGGTACGGAAACGCGGGAGGGTAAGGCTTCGTGCTGATGCAAGGGTCAGTGCCAGAGTACAGGCCAGGAGTAGGCAACGGCATAGGGTAAGCTGTAGGGCTGCTGGTGGTTTCCGTTCCGGGCTAGGGTTAGGGTTAGGGAACGGCAAGGCTTAGGGCACAGGTGAGGGTAAGGAAACGTGGGAGGGTCAGGCTACATGCTGACGCACGGGTCAGTGCCAGCGTACGGGCCAGGAGTAGGCAGCAGCGTAGGATAAAGTGTAGGGCTGGTGGTGGGTTTCCGTTCCAGGCTAGGGTTAGAGTTAGGGAACGGCAAGGCTTAGGGCACAGGGGAGGGTACGGAAACGTGGGAGGGTCGTGCTACGTGCTGACACACGGGTCAGTGCCAGCGTACGGGACAGGAGTGGGCAACGGCGTAGGATAAAGTGTAGGGCTGGTGGTGGATTTGCGTTCCGGGCTAGGGTTAGGGTTAGGGAACGGCAAGTCTTAGGGCACAGGTGAGGGTACGGAAACGTGGGAGGGTCAGGCTGTGTGCTGACGCATTGGTCATTGCCAGCGTACGGGTCAGGAGTAGGGTACGGCGTAAGGTAAGGTGTAGGGCTGGTGGTGGGTTTCTATTCCAGGCTAGGGTTAGGGTTAGGGAACGGCAAGGCTTAGGGCACAGGTGAGGGTACGGAAACGTGGGAGGGTCAGGCTACGTGCTGACGCACGGTTCAGTGCCAGCGTACGGGCCAGGAATAGGGTACGGCGTAAGGTAAGGTGTAGGGCTGGTGGTGGGTTTCTGTTCCGGGCTAGGGTTAGGGTTAGGGAACGGCAAGTCTTAGGGCACAGGTGACGGTACGGAAACGTGGGAGGGTCAGGCTACGTGCTGACGCATGGATCAGTGCCAGCGTACGGGCCAGGAGTAGGGTACGGCGTAAGGTAAGGTGTAGGGCTTGTTTTTGATTTCCGTTCCAGGCTAGGGTTAGGGTTAGGGAACGGCAAGGCTTAGGGCACAGGTGAGGGTACGGAAACGTGGGAGGGTCGGGCTACGTGCTGACGCACGGGTCATTGCCAGCATACGGGCCAGGAGTAGGGTACGGCGTAAGGTAAGGTGTAGGGCTTGTGGTTGATTTCCCTTCCAGGCTAGGGTTAGGGATAGGGAACGGCAAGTCTTAGGGCACAGGTGACGGTACGGAAACGTGGGAGGGTCGGGCTACGTGCTGACGCACGGTCAGTGCCATCGTACGGGCCAGGAGTAGGCAACGGCATAGGATAAAGTGTAGGGCTGGTGGTGGATTTGCGTTCTGGGCTCGAGTTAGGGTTAGGGAAAGGCAAGGCTTAGGGCACAGGTCAGGGTACGGAAACGCGGGAGGGTAAGGCTACGTGCTGATGCACGGGTCAGTGCCAGAGGACAGGCCAGGAGTAGGCAACGGCGTAGGGTAAGGTGTAGGGCTGGTGGTGGATTTGCGTTCCGGGCTAGGGTTAGGGTTAGGGAACGGCAAGTCTTTGGTCACAGGTGAGGGTACGGAAACGTTGGAGTGTCAGGCTACGTGCAGACGCACGGGTCAGTGCCAGCGTACAGGCCAGGAGTAGGGTACGGCGTAAGGTAAGGTGTAGGGCTTGTGGTTGATTTCTGTTCCAGGCTAGGGTTAGGGTTAGGGAACGGCAAGGCTTAGGGCACAGGTGAGGGTACGGAAAAGTGGGAGGGTCGGGCTACGTGGTGACGCACGGATCAGTGCCAGCGTACGGGCCAGGAGTAGGGTACGGCATAAGGTAAGGTGGAGGGCTTGTGGTTGATTTCCGTTCCAGGCTAGGGTTAGGGTTAGGGAACGGCAAGGCTTAGGGCACAGGTGAGGGTACGGAAACGTGGGTGGGTCGGGCTACGTGATGACGCACGGGTCAGTGCCAGCGTACGGGTCAGGAGTAGGCAGCGGCGTAGGATACAGTGTAGGGCTGGTGGTGGATTTGCGTTCTGGGCTAGGGTTAGGGTTAGGGAATGGCAAGGCTTAGGACACAGGTCAGGGTACGGAAACGCGGGAGCGTAAGGCTACGTGCTGATGCACGGGTCAGTGCCAGAGTACAGGCCAGGAATAGGCAACGGCGAATAGTGAGGTGTAGGGCTGGTGGTGGGTTTCCGTTCCGGGCTAGGGTTAGGGTTAGGGAACGGCAAGGCTTAGGGCACAGGTGAGGGTACGGAAACGTGGGAGGGTCAGGCTACGTGCTGACGCACGGGTCAGTGTCAGCGTACGGGCCAGGAGTAGGCAACGGCGTAAGGTAAGGTGTAGGGCTGGTGGTTGGTTTCCGTTCCAGGCTAGGGTTAGGGTTAGGGAACGGCAAGGCTTAGGGCACAGGTGAGGGTACGGAAACGTGGGAAGGTCGGGCTACGTGCTGACGCACGGGTCAGTGCCAGCGTACGGGCCAGGAGTAGGGTACGGCGTGAGGTAAGGTGTAGGGCTTGTGGTTGATTTCCGTTCCAGGCTAGGGTCAGGGTTAGGGAACGGCAAGGCTTAGGGCACAGGTGAGGGTACGGAAACGTGGGATGGTCGGGCTACGTGCTGACGCACGGATCAGTGCCAGCGTACGGTCCAGGAGTAGGCAACGGCGTAGGATAAATTGTAGGGCTGGTGGTGGACTTGCGTTCTGGGCTAGGGTTAGGGTTAGGGAACGGCAAGGCTTAAGGCACAGGTCAGGGTACGGAAATGCGGGAGGGTAAGGCTACGTGCTGATGCACGTGTCAGTGCCAGAGTACAGGCCAAGAGTAGGCAACGGCGTAGGGTAAGGTGTAGGGCTGGTGGTGGGTTTCCGTTCCGGGCTAGGGTTAGCGTTAGGGAACGGCAAGGCTTAGGGCACAGGTGAGGGTACGGAAACGTGGGAGGGTAAGGCTACGTGCTGACGCACGTTTCAGTGCCAGCGTACGAGCCAGGAGTAGGCAACGGCGTAAGGTAAGGTGTAGGGCTGGTGGTTGGTTTCCGTTCCAGTCTAGGGTTAGGGTTAGGGAACGGCAAGGCTTAGGGCACAGGTGAGGGTACGGCAACGTGGGAGGGTCGGGCTACGTGCTGACACACGGGTCAGTGCCAGCGTACGGGCCAGGAGTAGGCAACGGCGTTTGATAAAGTGTACTGCTGGTGGTGGATTTGCGTTCCGGGCTAGGGTTAGGGTTAGGGAACGGCAAGGCTTAGGGCACAGGTGAGGGTACGGAAACGTGGGAGTGTCAGGCTATGTGCTGACACATTTGTCATTGCCAGCGTACGGGTCAGGAGTAGGGTACGGCGTAAGGTAAGGTGTAGGGCTGGTGGTGGGTTTCTATTCCGGGCTAGGGTTAGGGTTAGGGAACGGCAAGGCTTAGGGCACAGGTGAGGGTACGGAAACGTGGGAGGGTCAGGCTACGTGCTGACGCACGGGTCAGTGCCAGCGTACGGGCCAGGAGTAGGGTACGGCGTAAGGTAAGGTGTAGGGCTTGCGGTTGATTTCTGTTGCAGGCTAGGGTTAGGGTTAGGGAACGGCAAGGCTTAGGGCACAGGTGAGTGTACGGAAACGTGGGAGGGTCGGGCTACGTGCTGACGCACGGGTCAGTGCCAGCGTACGGGCCAGGAGTAGGCAACGGCGTAGGATAAAGTGTAGGGCTGGTGTTGGATTTGCGTTCTGAGCTAGGGTTAGGGTTAGGGAACGGCAAGGCTTAGGGCACAGGTGAGTGTACGGAAACGTGGGAGGGTCGGGCTACGTGCTGACGCACGGGTCAGTGCCAGCGTACGGGCCAGGAGTAGGCAACGGCGTAGGATAAAGTGTAGGGCTGGTGTTGGATTAGCGTTCTGGGCTAGGGTTAGGGTTAGGGAACGGCAAGGCTTAGGGCACAGGTCAGGGTACGGAAACGCGGGAGGGTAAGGCTTCGTGCTGATGCAAGGGTCAGTGCCAGAGTACAGGCCAGGAGTAGGCAACGGCATAGGGTAAGCTGTAGGGCTGCTGGTGGGTTTCCGTTCCGGGCTAGGGTTAGGGTTAGGGAACGGCAAGGCTTAGGGCACAGGTGAGGGTAAGGAAACGTGGGAGGGTCAGGCTACATGCTGACGCACGGGTCAGTGCCAGCGTACGGGCCAGGAGTAGGCAGCAGCGTAGGATAAAGTGTAGGGCTGGTGGTGGGTTTCCGTTCCAGGCTAGGGTTAGAGTTAGGGAACGGCAAGGCTTAGGGCACAGGGGAGGGTACGGAAACGTGGGAGGGTCGTGCTACGTGCTGACACACGGGTCAGTGCCAGCGTACGGGACAGGAGTGGGCAACGGCGTAGGATAAAGTGTAGGGCTGGTGGTGGATTTGCGTTCCGGGCTAGGGTTAGGGTTAGGGAACGGCAAGTCTTAGGGCACAGGTGAGGGTACGGAAACGTGGGAGGGTCAGGCTGTGTGCTGACGCATTGGTCATTGCCAGCGTACGGGTCAGGAGTAGGGTACGGCGTAAGGTAAGGTGTAGGGCTGGTGGTGGGTTTCTATTCCAGGCTAGGGTTAGGGTTAGGGAACGGCAAGGCTTAGGGCACAGGTGAGGGTACGGAAACGTGGGAGGGTCAGGCTACGTGCTGACGCACGGTTCAGTGCCAGCGTACGGGCCAGGAATAGGGTACGGCGTAAGGTAAGGTGTAGGGCTGGTGGTGGGTTTCTGTTCCGGGCTAGGGTTAGGGTTAGGGAACGGCAAGTCTTAGGGCACAGGTGACGGTACGGAAACGTGGGAGGGTCAGGCTACGTGCTGACGCATGGATCAGTGCCAGCGTACGGGCCAGGAGTAGGGTACGGCGTAAGGTAAGGTGTAGGGCTTGTTTTTGATTTCCGTTCCAGGCTAGGGTTAGGGTTAGGGAACGGCAAGGCTTAGGGCACAGGTGAGGGTACGGAAACGTGGGAGGGTCGGGCTACGTGCTGACGCACGGGTCATTGCCAGCATACGGGCCAGGAGTAGGGTACGGCGTAAGGTAAGGTGTAGGGCTTGTGGTTGATTTCCCTTCCAGGCTAGGGTTAGGGATAGGGAACGGCAAGTCTTAGGGCACAGGTGACGGTACGGAAACGTGGGAGGGTCGGGCTACGTGCTGACGCACGGTCAGTGCCATCGTACGGGCCAGGAGTAGGCAACGGCATAGGATAAAGTGTAGGGCTGGTGGTGGATTTGCGTTCTGGGCTCGAGTTAGGGTTAGGGAAAGGCAAGGCTTAGGGCACAGGTCAGGGTACGGAAACGCGGGAGGGTAAGGCTACGTGCTGATGCACGGGTCAGTGCCAGAGGACAGGCCAGGAGTAGGCAACGGCGTAGGGTAAGGTGTAGGGCTGGTGGTGGATTTGCGTTCCGGGCTAGGGTTAGGGTTAGGGAACGGCAAGTCTTTGGTCACAGGTGAGGGTACGGAAACGTTGGAGTGTCAGGCTACGTGCAGACGCACGGGTCAGTGCCAGCGTACAGGCCAGGAGTAGGGTACGGCGTAAGGTAAGGTGTAGGGCTTGTGGTTGATTTCTGTTCCAGGCTAGGGTTAGGGTTAGGGAACGGCAAGGCTTAGGGCACAGGTGAGGGTACGGAAAAGTGGGAGGGTCGGGCTACGTGGTGACGCACGGATCAGTGCCAGCGTACGGGCCAGGAGTAGGGTACGGCATAAGGTAAGGTGGAGGGCTTGTGGTTGATTTCCGTTCAAGGCTAGGGTTAGGGTTAGGGAACGGCAAGGCTTAGGGCACAGGTGAGGGTACGGAAACGTGGGTGGGTCGGGCTACGTGATGACGCACGGGTCAGTGCCAGCGTACGGGTCAGGAGTAGGCAGCGGCGTAGGATACAGTGTAGGGCTGGTGGTGGATTTGCGTTCTGGGCTAGGGTTAGGGTTAGGGAATGGCAAGGCTTAGGACACAGGTCAGGGTACGGAAACGCGGGAGCGTAAGGCTACGTGCTGATGCACGGGTCAGTGCCAGAGTACAGGCCAGGAATAGGCAACGGCGAATAGTGAGGTGTAGGGCTGGTGGTGGGTTTCCGTTCCGGGCTAGGGTTAGGGTTAGGGAACGGCAAGGCTTAGGGCACAGGTGAGGGTACGGAAACGTGGGAGGGTCAGGCTACGTGCTGACGCACGGGTCAGTGTCAGCGTACGGGCCAGGAGTAGGCAACGGCGTAAGGTAAGGTGTAGGGCTGGTGGTTGGTTTCCGTTCCAGGCTAGGGTTAGGGTTAGGGAACGGCAAGGCTTAGGGCACACGTGAGGGTACGGAAACGTGGGAAGGTCGGGCTACGTGCTGACGCACGGGTCAGTGCCAGCGTACGGGCCAGGAGTAGGGTACGGCGTGAGGTAAGGTGTAGGGCTTGTGGTTGATTTCCGTTCCAGGCTAGGGTCAGGGTTAGGGAACGGCAAGGCTTAGGGCACAGGTGAGGGTACGGAAACGTGGGATGGTCGGGCTACGTGCTGACGCACGGATCAGTGCCAGCGTACGGTCCAGGAGTAGGCAACGGCGTAGGATAAATTGTAGGGCTGGTGGTGGACTTGCGTTCTGGGCTAGGGTTAGGGTTAGGGAACGGCAAGGCTTAAGGCACAGGTCAGGGTACGGAAATGCGGGAGGGTAAGGCTACGTGCTGATGCACGTGTCAGTGCCAGAGTACAGGCCAAGAGTAGGCAACGGCGTAGGGTAAGGTGTAGGGCTGGTGGTGGGTTTCCGTTCCGGGCTAGGGTTAGCGTTAGGGAACGGCAAGGCTTAGGGCACAGGTGAGGGTACGGAAACGTGGGAGGGTAAGGCTACGTGCTGACGCACGTTTCAGTGCCAGCGTACGAGCCAGGAGTAGGCAACGGCGTAAGGTAAGGTGTAGGGCTGGTGGTTGGTTTCCGTTCCAGGCTAGGGTTAGGTTTAGGGAACGGCAAGGCTTAGGGCACAGGTGAGGGTACGGCAACGTGGGAGGGTCGGGCTACGTGCTGACACACGGGTCAGTGCCAGCGTACGGGCCAGGAGTAGGCAACGGCGTTTGATAAAGTGTACTGCTGGTGGTGGATTTGCGTTCCGGGCTAGGGTTAGGGTTAGGGAACGGCAAGGCTTAGGGCACAGGTGAGGGTACGGAAACGTGGGAGTGTCAGGCTATGTGCTGACACATTTGTCATTGCCAGCGTACGGGTCAGGAGTAGGGTACGGCGTAAGGTAAGGTGTAGGGCTGGTGGTGGGTTTCTATTCCGGGCTAGGGTTAGGGTTAGGGAACGGCAAGGCTTAGGGCACAGGTGAGGGTACGGAAACGTGGGAGGGTCAGGCTACGTGCTGACGCATGGGTCAGTGCCAGCGTACGGGCCAGGAGTAGGGTACGGCGTAAGGTAAGGTGTAGGGCTTGCGGTTGATTTCTGTTGCAGGCTAGGGTTAGGGTTAGGGAACGGCAAGGCTTAGGGCACAGGTGAGTGTACGGAAACGTGGGAGGGTCGGGCTACGTGCTGACGCACGGGTCAGTGCCAGCGTACGGGCCAGGAGTAGGCAACGGCGTAGGATAAAGTGTAGGGCTGGTGTTGGATTTGCGTTCTGAGCTAGGGTTAGGGTTAGGGAACGGCAAGGCTTAGGGCACAGGTGAGTGTACGGAAACGTGGGAGGGTCGGGCTACGTGCTGACGCACGGGTCAGTGCCAGCGTACGGGCCAGGAGTAGGCAACGGCGTAGGATAAAGTGTAGGGCTGGTGTTGGATTAGCGTTCTGGGCTAGGGTTAGGGTTAGGGAACGGCAAGGCTTAGGGCACAGGTCAGGGTACGGAAACGCGGGAGGGTAAGGCTTCGTGCTGATGCAAGGGTCAGTGCCAGAGTACAGGCCAGGAGTAGGCAACGGCATAGGGTAAGCTGTAGGGCTGCTGGTGGGTTTCCGTTCCGGGCTAGGGTTAGGGTTAGGGAACGGCAAGGCTTAGGGCACAGGTGAGGGTAAGGAAACGTGGGAGGGTCAGGCTACATGCTGACGCACGGGTCAGTGCCAGCGTACGGGCCAGGAGTAGGCAGCAGCGTAGGATAAAGTGTAGGGCTGGTGGTGGGTTTCCGTTCCAGGCTAGGGTTAGAGTTAGGGAACGGCAAGGCTTAGGGCACAGGGGAGGGTACGGAAACGTGGGAGGGTCGTGCTACGTGCTGACACACGGGTCAGTGCCAGCGTACGGGACAGGAGTGGGCAACGGCGTAGGATAAAGTGTAGGGCTGGTGGTGGATTTGCGTTCCGGGCTAGGGTTAGGGTTAGGGAACGGCAAGTCTTAGGGCACAGGTGAGGGTACGGAAACGTGGGAGGGTCAGGCTGTGTGCTGACGCATTGGTCATTGCCAGCGTACGGGTCAGGAGTAGGGTACGGCGTAAGGTAAGGTGTAGGGCTGGTGGTGGGTTTCTATTCCAGGCTAGGGTTAGGGTTAGGGAACGGCAAGGCTTAGGGCACAGGTGAGGGTACGGAAACGTGGGAGGGTCAGGCTACGTGCTGACGCACGGTTCAGTGCCAGCGTACGGGCCAGGAATAGGGTACGGCGTAAGGTAAGGTGTAGGGCTGGTGGTGCGTTTCTGTTCCGGGCTAGGGTTAGGGTTAGGGAACGGCAAGGCTTAGGGCACAGGTCAGGGTACGGAAACGCGGGAGGGTAAGGCTACGTGCTGATGGACGTGTCAGTGCCAGAGTACGGGCCAGGAGTAGGCAACGGGGTTGGGTAAGGTGTAGGGCTGGTGGTGGGTATCCGTTTTGGGCTAGGGTTAGGGTTAGGGAACGGCAAGGCTTAGGGCACAGGTGAGGGTACGGAAACGTGGGAGGGTCAGGCTACGTGCTGACGCACGGGTCAGTGCCAGCGTACGGGTCAGGAGTAGGGTATGGCATAAGGTAAGGTGTAGGGCTGGTGGTGTGTTTCCGTTAAGGGCTAGGATTAGGGTTAGGGAACGGCAAGGCTTAGGGCACAGGTGAGGGTACGGAAACGTGGGAGGGTCGGCCTACGTGCTGACGCACGGTTCAGTGCCAGCGTACGGGCCAGGAGTAGGCAACGGCGTAGGATAAAGTGTAGGGCTGGTAGTGAATTTGCGTTCCGGGCTAGGGTTAGGGTTAGGGAACGGCAAGGCTTAGGGCACAGGTGAGGGTACGGAAACGTGGGAGGGTCAGGCTACGTGCTGACGCACGGGTCAGTGCCAGCGTATGGGTCAGGAGTAGGGTACGGCGTAAGGTAAGGTGTAGGGCTGGTGGTGGGTTTCCATTAAGTGCTAGGGTTAGGGTTAGGGAACGGCAAGGCTTAGGGCACAGGTGAGGGTACAGAAACGCGGGATGGTAAGGGTACGTGCTGTTGCACGGGTCAGTGCCACAGTACAGGCCAGGAATAGGCAACGGCGTATGGTAAGGTATAGGGCTGGTGGTGGGTTTCCGTTCCGGGCTAGGGTTAGGGTTAGGGAACGGCAAGGCTTAGGGCACAGGTGAGGGTAAGGAAACGTGGGAGGGTCGGGCTACGTGCTGACGCACGGGTCAGTGCCAGCGTAAAGGCCAGGAGTAGGGTATGTCGTAAGGTAAGGTGTAGGGCTTGTGGTTGATTTCCTTTCCAGGCTAGGGTTAGGGTTGGGGAACGGCAAGGCTTAAGGCACAGGTGCGGGTACGGAAACATGGGAGGGTCGGGTTACGTGCTGACGCACGGGTCAGTGCCAGCGTGCGGGCCAGGAGTAGGCAACGGCGTAGGATAAAGTGTAGGGCTGGTGGTGGATTTGCCTTCTGGGCTAGGGTTAGGGTTAGGGAACGGCAAGGCTTACGGCACAGGTCAGGGTACGGCAACCCGGGAGGGTAAGGGTACGTGCTGATGCATGGGTCAGTGCCAGATTACAGGCGAGGAGTAGGCAACGGCGTAGGGCAAGGTGTAGGGCTGGTGGTGGGTTTCCGTTCCGGGCTAGGGTTAGGGTTAGGGAACAGCAAGGCTTAGGGCACAGTTGAGGGTACGGAAACGTGGGAGGGTCGTGCTATGTGCTGACCCACGGGTCAGTGCCAGCGTACGGGCCAGGAGTAGGCAACGGCGTAAGGTAAAGTGTAGGGCTGGTGGTTGGTTTCCGCTCAAGGCTAGGGTTAGGGTTAGGGAACGGCAAGGCTTAGGGCACACGTGAGGGTACGGAAACGTGGGAGGGTCGGGCTACATGCTGACGCACGGGTCATTGCCAGGGTACGGGCCAGGAGTAGGCAACGGCGTAGGATAAAGTGTAGGGCTGGTGGTGGATTTGCGTTCTGGGCTAGGGTTAGGGTTAGGGAACGGCAAGGCTTAGGGCACAGGTGAGGGTACGGAAAAGTGGGAGGGTCAGGCTATGTTTTGACGCACGGTTCAGTGCCAGCGTACGGGCCAGGAATAGGGTACGGCGTAAGGTAAGGTGTAGGGCTGGTGGTGGGTTTCTGTTCCGGGCTAGGGTTAGGGTTAGGGAACGGCAAGGCTTAGGGCACAGGTGAGGGTACGGAAACGTGGGAGGGTCAGGCTACGTGCTGACGCATGGATCAGTGCCAGCATCCGGGCCAGGAGTAGGGTACGGCGTAAGGTAAGGTGTAGGGCTTGTTTTTGATTTCCGTTCCAGGCTAGGGTTAGGGTTAGGGAACGGCAAGGCTTAGGGCACAGGTGAGGGTACGGAAACGTGGGAGGGTCGGGCTACGTGCTGAAGCACGGGTCATTGCCAGCATACGGGCCAGGAGTAGGGTACGGCGTAAGGTAAGGTGTAGGGCTTGTGGTTGATTTCCCTTCCAGGCTAGGGTTAGGGATAGGGAACGGCAAGTCTTAGGGCACAGGTGACGGTACGGAAACGTGGGAGGGTCGGGCTACGTGCTGATGCACGGTCAGTGCCATCGTACGGGCCAGGAGTAGGCAACGGCATAGGATAAAGTGTAGGGCTGGTGGTGGATTTGCGTTCTGGGCTCGAGTTAGGGTTAGGGAAAGGCAAGGCTTAGGGCACAGGTCAGGGTACGGAAACGCGGGAGGGTAAGGCTACGTGCTGATGCACGGGTCAGTGCCAGAGGACAGGCCAGGAGTAGGCAACGGCGTAGGGTAAGGTGTAGGGCTGGTGGTGGATTTGCATTCCGGGCTAGGGTTAGGGTTAGGGAACGGCAAGTCTTAGGGCACAGGTGAGGGTACGGAAACGTTGGAGTGTCAGGCTACGTGCAGACGCACGGGTCAGTGCGAGCGTACAGGCCAGGAGTAGGGTACGGCGTAAGGTAAGGTGTAGGGCTTGTGGTTGATTTCTGTTCCAGGCTAGGGTTAGGGTTAGGGAACGGCAAGGCTTAGGGCACAGGTGAGGGTACGGAAAAGTGGGAGGGTCGGGCTACGTGGTGACGCACGGATCAGTGCCAGCGTACGGGCCAGGAGTAGGGTACGGCATAAGGTAAGGTGGAGGGCTTGTGGTTGATTTCCGTTCCAGGCTAGGGTTAGGGTTAGGGAACGGCAAGGCTTAGGGCACAGGTGAGGGTACGGAAACGTGGGTGGGTCGGGTTACGTGATGACGCACGGGTCAGTGCCAGCGTACGGGTCAGGAGTAGGCAGCGGCGTAGGATACAGTGTAGGGCTGGTGGTGGATTTGCGTTCTGGGCTAGGGTTAGGGTTAGGGAATGGCAAGGCTTAGGACACAGGTCAGGGTACGGAAACGCGGGAGCGTAAGGCTACGTGCTGATGCACGGGTCAGTGCCAGAGTACAGGCCAGGAATAGGCAACGGCGAATAGTGAGGTGTAGGGCTGGTGGTGGGTTTCCGTTCCGGGCTAGGGTTAGGGTTAGGGAACGGCAAGGCTTAGGGCACAGGTGAGGGTACGGAAACGTGGGAGGGTCAGGCTACGTGCTGACGCACGGGTCAGTGTCAGCGTACGGGCCAGGAGTAGGCAACGGCGTAAGGTAAGGTGTAGGGCTGGTGGTTGGTTTCCGTTCCAGGCTAGGGTTAGGGTTAGGGAACGGCAAGTCTTAGGGCACAGGTGAGGGTACGGAAACGTGGGAAGGTCAGGCTACGTGCTGACGCACGGGTCAGTGCCAGCGTACGGGCCAGGAGTAGGGTACGGCGTGAGGTAAGGTGTAGGGCTTGTGGTTGATTTCCGTTCCAGGCTAGGGTCAGGGTTAGGGAACGGCAAGGCTTAGGGCACAGGTGAGGGTACGGAAACGTGGGATGGTCGGGCTACGTGCTGACGCACGGATCAGTGCCAGCGTACGGTCCAGGAGTAGGCAACGGCGTAGGATAAAGTGTAGGGCTGGTGGTGGATTTGCGTTCTGGGCTAGGGTTAGGGTTAGGGAACGGCAAGGCTTAAGGCACAGGTCAGGGTACGGAAATGCGGGAGGGTAAGGCTACGTGCTGATGCACGTGTCAGTGCCAGAGTACAGGCCAAGAGTAGGCAACGGCGTAGGGTAAGGTGTAGGGCTGGTGGTGGGTTTCCGTTCCGGGCTAGGGTTAGCGTTAGGGAACGGCAAGGCTTAGGGCACAGGTGAGGGTACGGAAACGTGGGAGGGTAAGGCTACGTGCTGACGCACGTGTCAGTGCCAGCGTACGAGCCAGGAGTAGGCAACGGCGTAAGGTAAGGTGTAGGGCTGGTGGTTGGTTTCCGTTCCAGGCTAGGGTTAGGGTTAGGGAACTGCAAGGCTTAGGGCACAGGTGAGGGTACGGCAACGTGGGAGGGTCGGGCTACGTGCTGACACACGGGTCAGTGCCAGCGTACGGGCCAGGAATAGGCAACGGCGTTTGATAAAGTGTACTGCTGGTGGTGGATTTGCGTTCCGGGCTAGGGTTAGGGTTAGGGAACGGAAAGGCTTAGGGCACAGGTGAGGGTACGGAAACGTGGGAGTGTCAGGCTATGTGCTGACACATTTGTCATTGCCAGCGTACGGGTCAGGAGTAGGGTACGGCGTAAGGTAAGGTGTAGGGCTGGTGGTGGGTTTCTATTCCGGGCTAGGGTTAGGGTTAGGGAACGGCAAGGCTTAGGGCACAGGTGAGGGTACGGAAACGTGGGAGGGTCAGGCTACGTGCTGACGCACGGGTCAGTGCCAGCGTACGGGCCAGGAGTAGGGTACGGCGTAAGGTAAGGTGTAGGGCTTGCGGTTGATTTCTGTTCCAGGCTAGGGTTAGGGTTAGGGAACGGCAAGGCTTAGGGCACAGGTGAGTGTACGGAAACGTGGGAGGGTCGGGCTACGTGCTGACGCACGGGTCAGTGCCAGCGTACGGGCCAGGAGTAGGCAACGGCGTAGGATAAAGTGTAGGGCTGGTGTTGGATTTGCGTTCTGAGCTAGGGTTAGGGTTAGGGAACGGCAAGGCTTAGGGCACAGGTGAGGGTACGGAAACGTGGGAGGGTCGGGCTACGTGCTGACGCACGGGTCAGTGCCAGCGTACGGGCCAGGAGTAGGCAACGGCGTAGGATAAAGTGTAGGGCTGGTGTTGGATTTGCGTTCTGGGCTAGGGTTAGGGTTAGGGAACGGCAAGGCTTAGGGCACAGGTCAGGGTACGGAAACGCGGGAGGGTAAGGCTTCGTGCTGATGCAAGGGTCAGTGCCAGAGTACAGGCCAGGAGTAGGCAACGGCATAGGGTAAGCTGTAGGGCTGCTGGTGGGTTTCCGTTCCGGGCTAGGGTTAGTGTTAGGGAACGGCAAGGCTTAGGGCACAGGTGAGGGTAAGGAAACGTGGGAGGGTCAGGCTACATGCTGACGCACGGGTCAGTGCCAGCGTACGGGCCAGGAGTAGGCAGCAGCGTAGGATAAAGTGTAGGGCTGGTGGTGGGTTTCCGTTCCAGGCTAGGGTTAGAGTTAGGGAACGGCAAGGCTTAGGGCACAGGGGAGGGTACGGAAACGTGGGAGGGTCGGGCTACGTGCTGACGCACGGGTCAGTGCCAGCGTACGGGACAGGAGTCGGCAACGGCGTAGGATAAAGTGTAGGGCTGGTGGTGGATTTGCGTTCCGGGCTAGGGTTAGGGTTAGGGAACGGCAAGTCTTAGGGCACAGGTGAGGGTACGGAAACGTGGGAGGGTCAGGCTGTGTGCTGACGCATTGGTCATTGCCAGCGTACGGGTCAGGAGTAGGGTACGGCGTAAGGTAAGGTGTAGGGCTGGTGGTGGGTTTCTATTCCAGGCTAGGGTTAGGGTTAGGGAACGGCAAGGCTTAGGGCACAGGTGAGGGTACGGAAACGTGGGAGGGTCAGGCTACGTGCTGACGCATGGTTCAGTGCCAGCGTACGGGCCAGGAATAGGGTACGGCGTAAGGTAAGGTGTAGGGCTGGTGGTGCGTTTCTATTCCGGGCTAGGGTTAGGGTTAGGGAACGGCAAGGCTTAGGGCACAGGTCAGGGTACGGAAACGCGGGAGGGTAAGGCTACGTGCTGATGCACGTGTCAGTGCCAGAGTACGGGCCAGGAGTAGGCAACGGGGTTGGGTAAGGTGTAGGGCTGGTGGTGGGTATCCGTTTTGGGCTAGGGTTAGGGTTAGGGAACGGCAAGGCTTAGGGCACAGGTGAGGGTACGGAAACGTGGGAGGGTCAGGCTACGTGCTGACGCACGGGTCATTGCCAGCGTACGGGCCAGGAGTAGGCAACGGCGTAAGGTAAGGTGTAGGGCTGGTGGTTGGTTTCCGTTCCAGGCTAGGGTTAGGGTTAGGGAACGGCAAGGCTTAGGGCACAGGTGAGGGTACGGAAACGTGGGAGGGTCAGGCTACGTGCTGACGCACGGTTCAGTGCCAGCGTACGGGCCAGGAATAGGGTACGGCGTAAGGTAAGGTGTAGTGCTGGTGGTGGGTTTCCGTTCCGGGCTAGGGTTAGGGTTAGGGAACGGCAAGGTTTAGCGCACACATGAGGGTACGGACACGTGGGAGGGTCAGGCTACCTGCTGACGCACGGGTCAGTGCCAGCGTACGGGCCAGAAGTAGGGTACGGCGTAAGGTAAGGTGTAGGGCTTGTGGTTGATTTCTGTTCCAGGCTAGGGTTAGTTTTAGGGAACGGCAAGGCTTAGGGCACAGGTGAGTGTACGGAAACGTGGGAGGGTCGGGCTACGTGCTGACGCACGGGTCAGTGCCAGCGTACGGGCCAGGAGTAGGCAACGGCGTAGGATAAAGTGTAGGGCAGGTGGTGAATTTGCGTTCCGGGCTAGGGTTAGGGTTAGGGAACGGCAAGGCTTAGGGCACAGGTGAGGGTACGGAAACGTTGGAGTGTCAGGCTACGTGCAGACGCACGGGTCAGTGCCAGCGTACAGGCCAGGAGTAGGGTACGGCGTAAGGTAAGGTGTAGGGCTTGTGGTTGATTTCTGTTCCAGGCTAGGGTTAGGGTTAGGGAACGGCAAGGCTTAGGGCACAGGTGAGGGTACGGGAAAGTGGGAGGGTCGGGCTACGTGCTGACGCAAGGGTCAGTGCAAGCGTACGGGCCAGGAGTAGGCAACGGCGTAGGATAAAGTGTAGGGCTCGTGGTGGATTTGCGTTCTGGGCTAGGGTTAGGGTTAGGGAACGGCAAGGCTTAGGGCACAGGTGAGGGTACGGAAACGTGGGAGGGTCAGGCTACGTGCTGACGCACGGTTCAGTGCCAGCGTATGGGCCAGGAATAGGGTACGGCGTAAGGTAAGGTGTAGGGCTGGTGGTGGGTTTCTATTCCGTGCTAGGGTTAGGGTTAGGGAACGGCAAGGCTTAGGGCACAGGTGAGGGTACGGAAACGCGGGAGGGTAAGGCTAAGTGCTGATGCACGGGTCAGTGCCAGAGTACGGGCCAGGAGTAGGCAACGGGGTTGGGTAAGGTGTAGGGCTGGTGGTGGGTATCCGTTTTGGGCTAGGGTTAGGGTTAGGGAACGGCAAGGCTTAGGGCACAGGTGAGGGTACGGAAACGTGGGAGGGTCGGGCTACGTGCTGACGCATGGGTCATTGCCAGTGTACGGGCCAGGAGTAGGCAACGGCGTAAGGTAAGGTGTAGGGCTGGTGGTTGGTTTCCGTTCCAGGCTAGGGTTAGGGTTAGGGAACGGCAAGGCTTAGGGCACAGGTGAGGGTACGGAAACGTGTTAGGGTCGGGCTACGTGCTGATGCACGGTTCAGTGCCAGCGTACGGGCCAGGAATAGGGTACGGCGTAAGGTAAGGTGTAGTGCTGGTGGTGGGTTTCCGTTCCGGGCTAGGGTTAGTGTTAGGGAACGGCAAGGCTTAGGGCACAGGTGAGGGTACCAAACGTGGGAGGGTCGGGCTACGTGCTGACGCACGGGTCAGTGCCAGCGTATGGGCCAGGAGTAGGCAACGGCTTAGGATAAAGTGTAGGGCTGGTGGTGAATTTGCGTTCCGGGCTAGGGTTAGGGTTAGGGAACGGCAAGGCTTAGGGCACAGGTGAGGGTACGGAAACGTGGGCGGGTCAGGCTACATGCTGACGCACGGGTCAGTGCCAGCGTACGGGTCAGGAGTAGGGTACGGCATAACGTAAGGTGTAGGGCTGGTGGTGTGTTTCCGTTAAGGGCTAGGGTTAGGGTTAGGGAACGGCAAGGCTTAGCGCACAGGTGAGGGTACGGAAACGCGGGAGGGTAAGGCTACGTGCTGATGCACGGGTCAGTGCCAGATTACAGGCCAGGAGTAGGCAACGGCGTAGGCTAAGGTGTAGGGCTGGTGGTGGGTTTCCGTTCCGGGCTAGGGTTAGGGTTAGGGAACAGCAAGGCTTAGGGCACAGGTGAGGGTACGGAAACGTGGGAGGGTCAGGCTACGTGCTGACGCATGGATCAGTGCCAGCATACGGGCCAGGAGTAGGGTTCGGCGTAAGGTAAGGTGTAGGGCTTGTGGTTGATTTCCGTTCCAGGCTAGGGTTAGGGTTAGGGAACAGAAAGGCTTAGGGCACAGGTGAGGGTACGGAAACGTGGGAGGGTCGGGCTACGTGCTGACGCACGGTTCAGTGCCAGCGTATGGGCCAGGAGTAGGGTACGGCGTAAGGTAAGGTGTAGGGCTTGTGGTTGATTTCCCTTCCAGCCTAGGGTTAGGGATAGGGAACGGCAAGTCTTAGGGCACAGGTGAGGGTACGGAAACGTGGGAGGGTCGGGCTACGTGCTGACGCACGGGTCAGTGCCATCGTACGGGCCAGGAGTAGGCAACGGCATAGGATAAAGTGTAGGGCTGGTGGTGGATTTGCGTTCTGGGCTAGAGTTAGGGTTAGGGAACGGCAAGGCTTAGGGCACAGGTCAGGGTACGGAAACGCGGGAGGTTAAGGCTACGTGCTGATGCACGGGTCAGTGCCAGAGGACAGGCCAGGAGTAGGCAACGGCGTAGGGTAAGGTGTAGGGCTGGTGGTGGATTTGCGTTCCGGGCTAGGGTTAGGGTTAGGGAACGGCAAGGCTTAGGGCACAGGTGAGGGTACGGAAACGTGGGAGGGTCAGGCTACGTGCTGACGCACGGGTCAGTGCCATCGTACGGGACAGGAGTAGGGTACGGCGTAATGTAAGGTGTAGGGCTGGTGGTGGGTTTCTATTCCGGGCAAGGGTTAGGGTTAGGGAACGGCAAGGCTTAGGGCACAGGTGAGGGTACGGAAACGTGGGAGGGTCAGGCTACGTGCTGACGCACGTTTCAGTGCCAGCGTACGGGCCAGGAATAGGGTACGGCGTAAGGTAAGGTGTAGGGCTGGTGGTGGGTTTCTGTTCCGGGCTAGGGTTAGGGTTAGGGAACGGCAAGTCTTAGGGCACAGGGGAGGGTACGGAAACGTTGGAGTGTCAGGCTACGTGCATACGCACGGGTCAGTGCCAGTGTACAGGCCAGGAGTAGGGTACGGCGTAAGGTAAGGTGTAGGGCTTGTGGTTGATTTCTGTTCCAGGCTAGGGTTAGGGTTAGGGAACGGCAAGGCTTAGGGCACAGGTGAGGGTACGGGAAAGTGGGAGGGTCGGGCTACGTGCTGACGCAAGGGTCAGTGCAAGCGTACGGGCCAGGAGTAGGCAACGGCGTAGGATAAAGTGTAGGGCTGGTGGTGGATTTGCGTTCTGGGCTAGGGTTAGGGTTAGGGAACGGCAAGGCTTAGGGCACAGGTGAGGGTACGGACACGTGGGAGGGTCAGGCTACGTGCTGACGCACGGTTCAGTGCCAGCGTATGGGCCAGGAATAGGTTACGGCGTAAGGTAAGGTGTAGGGCTGGTGGTGGGTTTCCGTTCAGGGCTAGGGTTAGGGTTAGGGAACGGCAAGGCTTAGGGCACAGGGGAGGGTACGGAAAAGTGGGAGGGTCAGGCTACGTGGTGACGCACAGATCAGTGCCAGCGTACGGGCCAGGAGTAGGGTACGGCGTAAGGTAAGGTGTAGGGCTTGTGGTTGATTTCCGTTCCAAGCTAGGGTTAGGGTTAGGGAACAGCAAGGCTTAGGGCACAGGTGAGGTTACGGAAACGTGGGTGGGTCGGGCTACGTGCTGACGCACGGGTCAGTGCCAGCGTACGGGCCAGGAGTAGGCAACGGCGTAGGATAAAGTGTAGGGCTGGTGTTGGATTTGCGTTCTGAGCTAGGGTTAGGGTTAGGGAACGGCAAGGCTTAGGGCACAGGTGAGTGTACGGAAACGTGGGAGGGTCGGGCTACGTGCTGACGCATGGGTCAGTGCCAGCGTACGGGCCAGGAGTAGGCAACGGCGTAGGATAAAGTGTAGGGCTGGTGTTGGATTTGCGTTCTGGGCTAGGGTTAGGGTTAGGGAACGGCAAGGCTTAGTGCACAGGTCAGGGTACGGAAACGCGGGAGGGTAAGGCTTCGTGCTGATGCAAGGGTCAGTGCCAGAGTACAGGCCAGGAGTAGGCAACGGCATAGGGTAAGCTGTAGGGCTGCTGGTGGGTTTCCGTTCCGGGCTAGGGTTAGGGTTAGGGAACGGCAAGGCTTAGGGCACAGGTGAGGGTAAGGAAACGTGGGAGGGTCAGGCTACATGCTGACGCACGGGTCAGTGCCAGCGTACGGGCCAGGAGTAGGCAGCAGCGTAGGATAAAGTGTAGGGCTGGTGGTGGGTTTCCGTTCCAGGCTAGGGTTAGAGTTAGGGAACGGCAAGGCTTAGGGCACAGGGGAGTGTACGGAAACGTGGGAGGGTCGTGCTACGTGCTGACACACGGGTCAGTGCCAGCGTACGGGACAGGAGTGGGCAACGGCGTAGGATAAAGTGTAGGGCTGGTGGTGGATTTGCGTTCCGGGCTAGGGTTAGGGTTAGGGAACGGCAAGTCTTAGGGCACAGGAGAGGGTACGGAAACGTGGGAGGGTCAGGCTGTGTGCTGACGCATTGGTCATTGCCAGCGTACGGGTCAGGAGTAGGGTACGGCGTAAGGTAAGGTGTAGGGCTGGTGGTGGGTTTCTATTCCAGGCTAGGGTTAGGGTTAGGGAACGGCAAGGCTTAGGGCACAGGTGAGGGTACGGAAACGTGGGAGGGTCAGGCTACGTGCTGACGCACGGTTCAGTGCCAGCGTACGGGCCAGGAATAGGGTACGGCGTAAGGTAAGGTGTAGGGCTGGTGGTGCGTTTCTATTCCGGGCTAGGGTTAGGGTTAGGGAACGGCAAGGCTTAGGGCACAGGTCAGGGTACGGAAACGCGGGAGGGTAAGGCTACGTGCTGATGCACGTGTCAGTGCCAGAGTACGGGCCAGGAGTAGGCAACGGGGTTGGGTAAGGTGTAGGGCTGGTGACGGGTATCCGTTTTGGGCTAGGGTTAGGGTTAGGGAACGGCAAGGCTTAGGGCACAGGTGAGGGTACGGAAACGTGGGAGGGTCAGGCTACGTGCTGACGCACGGGTCAGTGCCAGCGTACGGGTCAGGAGTAGGGTACGGCGTAAGGTAAGGTGTAGGGCTGGTGGTGTGTTTCCGTTAAGGGCTAGGATTAGGGTTAGGGAACGGCAAGGCTTAGGGCACAGGTGAGGGTACGGAAACGTGGGAGGGTCGGGCTACGTGCTGACGCACGGTTCAGTGCCAGCGTACGGGCCAGGAGTAGGCAACGGCGTAGGATAAAGTGTAGGGCTGGTAGTGAATTTGCGTTCCGGGCTAGGGTTAGGGTTAGGGAACGGCAAGGCTTAGGGCACAGGTGAGGGTACGGAAACGTGGGAGGGTCAGGCTACGTGCTGACGCACGGGTCAGTGCCAGCGTATGGGTCAGGATTAGGGTACGGCGTAAGGTAAGGTGTAGGGCTGGTGGTGGGTTTCCATTAAGTGCTAGGGTTAGGGTTAGGGAACGGCAAGGCTTAGGGCACAGGTGAGGGTACAGAAACGCGGGAGGGTAAGGGTACGTGCTGTTGCACGGGTCAGTGCCACAGTACAGGCCAGGAATAGGCAACGGCGTATGGTAAGGTATAGGGCTGGTGGTGGGTTTCCGTTCCGGGCTAGGGTTAGGGTTAGGGAACGGCAAGGCTTAGGGCACAGGTGAGGGTAAGGAAACGTGGGAGGGTCGGGCTACGTGCTGACGCACGGGTCAGTGCCAGCGTAAAGGCCAGGAGTAGGGTATGGCGTAAGGTAAGGTGTAGGGCTTGTGGTTGATTTCCTTTCCAGGCTAGGGTTAGGGTTGGGGAACGGCAAGGCTTAAGGCACAGGTGCGGGTACGGAAACATGGGAGGGTCGGGTTACGTGCTGACGCACGGGTCAGTGC
This sequence comes from Mesoplodon bidens, assembly GCF_964165515.1. Taxonomy (NCBI): domain Eukaryota; kingdom Metazoa; phylum Chordata; class Mammalia; order Artiodactyla; family Ziphiidae; genus Mesoplodon; species Mesoplodon bidens. Next base: position 114,375 of record NW_027672192.1, on the reverse strand, counting down.
CAGCGTGCGGGCCAGGAGTAGGCAACGGCGTAGGATAAAGTGTAGGGCTGGTGGTGGATTTGCCTTCTGGGCTAGGGTTAGGGTTAGGGAACGGCAAGGCTTACGGCACAGGTCAGGGTACGGCAACCCGGGAGGGTAAGGGTACGTGCTGATGCATGGGTCAGTGCCAGATTACAGGCCAGGAGTAGGCAACGGCGTAGGGTAAGGTGTAGGGCTGGTGGTGGGTTTCCGTTCCGGGCTAGGGTTAGGGTTAGGGAACAGCAAGGCTTAGGGCACAGTTGAGGGTAAGGAAACGTGGGAGGGTCGTGCTATGTGCTGACCCACGGGTCAGTGCCAGCGTACGGGCCAGAAGTAGGGTACGGCGTAAGGTAAGGTGTAGGGCTTGTGGTTGATTTCTGTTCCAGGCTAGGGTTAGGGTTAGGGAACGGCAAGGCTTAGGGCACAGGTGAGTGTACGGAAACGTGGGAGGGTCGGGCTACGTGCTGACGCACGGGTCAGTGCCAGCGTACGGGCCAGGAGTAGGCAACGGCGTAGGATAAAGTGTAGGGCAGGTGGTGAATTTGCGTTCCGGGCTAGGGTTAGGGTTAGGGAACGGCAAGGCTTAGGGCACAGGTGAGGGTACGGAAACGTTGGAGTGTCAGGCTACGTGCAGACGCACGGGTCAGTGCCAGCGTACAGGCCAGGAGTAGGGTACGGCGTAAGGTAAGGTGTAGGGCTTGTGGTTGATTTCTGTTCCAGGCTAGGGTTAGGGTTAGGGAACGGCAAGGCTTAGGGCACAGGTGAGGGTACGGGAAAGTGGGAGGGTCGGGCTACGTGCTGACGCAAGGGTCAGTGCAAGCGTACGGGCCAGGAGTAGGCAACGGCGTAGGATAAAGTGTAGGGCTGGTGGTGGATTTGCGTTCTGGGCTAGGGTTAGGGTTAGGGAACGGCAAGGCTTAGGGCACAGGTGAGGGTACGGAAACGTGGGAGGGTCAGGCTACGTGCTGACGCACGGTTCAGTGCCAGCGTATGGGCCAGGAATAGGGTACGGCGTAAGGTAAGGTGTAGGGCTGGTGGTGGGTTTCTATTCCGTGCTAGGGTTAGGGTTAGGGAACGGCAAGGCTTAGGGCACAGGTGAGGGTACGGAAACGCGGGAGGGTAAGGCTAAGTGCTGATGCACGGGTCAGTGCCAGAGTACGGGCCAGGAGTAGGCAACGGGGTTGGGTAAGGTGTAGGGCTGGTGGTGGGTATCCGTTTTGGGCTAGGGTTAGGGTTAGGGAACGGCAAGGCTTAGGGCACAGGTGAGGGTACGGAAACGTGGGAGGGTCGGGCTACGTGCTGACGCATGGGTCATTGCCAGTGTACGGGCCAGGAGTAGGCAACGGCGTAAGGTAAGGTGTAGGGCTGGTGGTTGGTTTCCGTTCCAGGCTAGGGTTAGGGTTAGGGAACGGCAAGGCTTAGGGCACAGGTGAGGGTACGGAAACGTGTTAGGGTCGGGCTACGTGCTGATGCACGGTTCAGTGCCAGCGTACGGGCCAGGAATAGGGTACGGCGTAAGGTAAGGTGTAGTGCTGGTGGTGGGTTTCCGTTCCGGGCTAGGGTTAGGGTTAGGGAACGGCAAGTCTTAGGGCACACGTGAGGGTACGGACACGTGGGAGGGTCAGGCTACGTGCTGACGCACGGGTCAGTGCCAGCGTACGGGCCAGGAGTAGGGTACGGCGTAAGGTAAGGTGTAGGGCTTGTGGTTGATTTCTGTTCCAGGCTAGGGTTAGGGTTAGGGAACGACAAGGCTTAGGGCACAGGTGAGGGTACCAAACGTGGGAGGGTCGGGCTACGTGCTGACGCACGGGTCAGTGCCAGCGTATGGGCCAGGAGTAGGCAACGGCGTAGGATAAAGTGTAGGGCTGGTGGTGAATTTGCGTTCCGGGCTAGGGTTAGGGTTAGGGAACGGCAAGGCTTAGGGCACAGGTGAGGGTACGGAAACGTGGGCGGGTCAGGCTACATGCTGACGCACGGGTCAGTGCCAGCGTACGGGTCAGGAGTAGGGTACGGCATAACGTAAGGTGTAGGGCTGGTGGTGTGTTTCCGTTAAGGGCTAGGGTTAGGGTTAGGGAACGGCAAGGCTTAGCGCACAGGTGAGGGTACGGAAACGCGGGAGGGTAAGGCTACGTGCTGATGCACGGGTCAGTGCCAGATTACAGGCCAGGAGTAGGCAACGGCGTAGGCTAAGGTGTAGGGCTGGTGGTGGGTTTCCGTTCCGGGCTAGGGTTAGGGTTAGGGAACAGCAAGGCTTAGGGCACAGGTGAGGGTACGGAAACGTGGGAGGGTCAGGCTACGTGCTAACGCATGGATCAGTGCCAGCATACGGGCCAGGAGTAGGGTTCGGCGTAAGGTAAGGTGTAGGGCTTGTGGTTGATTTCCGTTCCAGGCTAGGGTTAGGGTTAGGGAACAGAAAGGCTTAGGGCACAGGTGAGGGTACGGAAACGTGGGAGGGTCGGGCTACGTGCTGACGCACGGTTCAGTGCCAGCGTATGGGCCAGGAGTAGGGTACGGCGTAAGGTAAGGTGTAGGGCTTGTGGTTGATTTCCCTTCCAGCCTAGGGTTAGGGATAGGGAACGGCAAGTCTTAGGGCACAGGTGAGGGTACGGAAACGTGGGAGGGTCGGGCTACGTGCTGACGCACGGGTCAGTGCCATCGTACGGGCCAGGAGTAGGCAACGGCATAGGATAAAGTGTAGGGCTGGTGGTGGATTTGCGTTCTGGGCTAGAGTTAGGGTTAGGGAACGGCAAGGCTTAGGGCACAGGTCAGGGTACGGAAACGCGGGAGGTTAAGGCTACGTGCTGATGCACGGGTCAGTGCCAGAGGACAGGCCAGGAGTAGGCAACGGCGTAGGGTAAGGTGTAGGGCTGGTGGTGGATTTGCGTTCCGGGCTAGGGTTAGGGTTAGGGAACGGCAAGGCTTAGGGCACAGGTGAGGGTACGGAAACGTGGGAGGGTCAGGCTACGTGCTGACGCACGGGTCAGTGCCATCGTACGGGACAGGAGTAGGGTACGGCGTAATGTAAGGTGTAGGGCTGGTGGTGGGTTTCTATTCCGGGCAAGGGTTAGGGTTAGGGAACGGCAAGGCTTAGGGCACAGGTGAGGGTACGGAAACGTGGGAGGGTCAGGCTACGTGCTGACGCACGTTTCAGTGCCAGCGTACGGGCCAGGAATAGGGTACGGCGTAAGGTAAGGTGTAGGGCTGGTGGTGGGTTTCTGTTCCGGGCTAGGGTTAGGGTTAGGGAACGGCAAGTCTTAGGGCACAGGGGAGGGTACGGAAACGTTGGAGTGTCAGGCTACGTGCATACGCACGGGTCAGTGCCAGCGTACAGGCCAGGAGTAGGGTACGGCGTAAGGTAAGGTGTAGGGCTTGTGGTTGATTTCTGTTCCAGGCTAGGGTTAGGGTTAGGGAACGGCAAGGCTTAGGGCACAGGTGAGGGTACGGGAAAGTGGGAGGGTCGGGCTACGTGCTGACGCAAGGGTCAGTGCAAGCGTACGGGCCAGGAGTAGGCAACGGCGTAGGATAAAGTGTAGGGCTGGTGGTGGATTTGCGTTCTGGGCTAGGGTTAGGGTTAGGGAACGGCAAGGCTTAGGGCACAGGTGAGGGTACGGACACGTGGGAGGGTCAGGCTACGTGCTGACGCACGGTTCAGTGCCAGCGTATGGGCCAGGAATAGGTTACGGCGTAAGGTAAGGTGTAGGGCTGGTGGTGGGTTTCCGTTCAGGGCTAGGGTTAGGGTTAGGGAACGGCAAGGCTTAGGGCACAGGTGAGGGTACGGAAAAGTGGGAGGGTCAGGCTACGTGGTGACGCACAGATCAGTGCCAGCGTACGGGCCAGGAGTAGGGTACGGCGTAAGGTAAGGTGTAGGGCTTGTGGTTGATTTCCGTTCCAAGCTAGGGTTAGGGTTAGGGAACAGCAAGGCTTAGGGCACAGGTGAGGTTACGGAAACGTGGGTGGGTCGGGCTACGTGCTGACGCACGGGTCAGTGCCAGCGTACGGGCCAGGAGTAGGCAACGGCGTAGGATAAAGTGTAGGGCTGGTGTTGGATTTGCGTTCTGAGCTAGGGTTAGGGTTAGGGAACGGCAAGGCTTAGGGCACAGGTGAGTGTACGGAAACGTGGGAGGGTCGGGCTATGTGCTGACGCACGGGTCAGTGCCAGCGTACGGGCCAGGAGTAGGCAACGGCGTAGGATAAAGTGTAGGGCTGGTGTTGGATTTGCGTTCTGGGCTAGGGTTAGGGTTAGGGAACGGCAAGGCTTAGTGCACAGGTCAGGGTACGGAAACGCGGGAGGGTAAGGCTTCGTGCTGATGCAAGGGTCAGTGCCAGAGTACAGGCCAGGAGTAGGCAACGGCATAGGGTAAGCTGTAGGGCTGCTGGTGGGTTTCCGTTCCGGGCTAGGGTTAGGGTTAGGGAACGGCAAGGCTTAGGGCACAGGTGAGGGTAAGGAAACGTGGGAGGGTCAGGCTACATGCTGACGCACGGGTCAGTGCCAGCGTACGGGCCAGGAGTAGGCAGCAGCGTAGGATAAAGTGTAGGGCTGGTGGTGGGTTTCCGTTCCAGGCTAGGGTTAGAGTTAGGGAACGGCAAGGCTTAGGGCACAGGGGAGTGTACGGAAACGTGGGAGGGTCGTGCTACGTGCTGACACACGGGTCAGTGCCAGCGTACGGGACAGGAGTGGGCAACGGCGTAGGATAAAGTGTAGGGCTGGTGGTGGATTTGCGTTCCGGGCTAGGGTTAGGGTTAGGGAACGGCAAGTCTTAGGGCACAGGAGAGGGTACGGAAACGTGGGAGGGTCAGGCTGTGTGCTGACGCATTGGTCATTGCCAGCGTACGGGTCAGGAGTAGGGTACGGCGTAAGGTAAGGTGTAGGGCTGGTGGTGGGTTTCTATTCCAGGCTAGGGTTAGGGTTAGGGAACGGCAAGGCTTAGGGCACAGGTGAGGGTACGGAAACGTGGGAGGGTCAGGCTACGTGCTGACGCACGGTTCAGTGCCAGCGTACGGGCCAGGAATAGGGTACGGCGTAAGGTAAGGTGTAGGGCTGGTGGTGCGTTTCTATTCCGGGCTAGGGTTAGGGTTAGGGAACGGCAAGGCTTAGGGCACAGGTCAGGGTACGGAAACGCGGGAGGGTAAGGCTACGTGCTGATGCACGTGTCAGTGCCAGAGTACGGGCCAGGAGTAGGCAACGGGGTTGGGTAAGGTGTAGGGCTGGTGACGGGTATCCGTTTTGGGCTAGGGTTAGGGTTAGGGAACGGCAAGGCTTAGGGCACAGGTGAGGGTACGGAAACGTGGGAGGGTCAGGCTACGTGCTGACGCACGGGTCAGTGCCAGCGTACGGGTCAGGAGTAGGGTACGGCGTAAGGTAAGGTGTAGGGCTGGTGGTGTGTTTCCGTTAAGGGCTAGGATTAGGGTTAGGGAACGGCAAGGCTTAGGGCACAGGTGAGGGTACGGAAACGTGGGAGGGTCGGGCTACGTGCTGACGCACGGTTCAGTGCCAGCGTACGGGCCAGGAGTAGGCAACGGCGTAGGATAAAGTGTAGGGCTGGTAGTGAATTTGCGTTCCGGGCTAGGGTTAGGGTTAGGGAACGGCAAGGCTTAGGGCACAGGTGAGGGTACGGAAACGTGGGAGGGTCAGGCTACGTGCTGACGCACGGGTCAGTGCCAGCGTATGGGTCAGGAGTAGGGTACGGCGTAAGGTAAGGTGTAGGGCTGGTGGTGGGTTTCCATTAAGTGCTAGGGTTAGGGTTAGGGAACGGCAAGGCTTAGGGCACAGGTGAGGGTACAGAAACGCGGGAGGGTAAGGGTACGTGCTGTTGCACGGGTCAGTGCCACAGTACAGGCCAGGAATAGGCAACGGCGTATGGTAAGGTATAGGGCTGGTGGTGGGTTTCCATTAAGTGCTAGGGTTAGGGTTAGGGAACGGCAAGGCTTAGGGCACAGGTCAGGGTACGGAAACGCGGGAGGTTAAGGCTACGTGCTGATGCACGGGTCAGTGCCAGAGGACAGGCCAGGAGTAGGCAACGGCGTAGGGTTAGGTGTAGGGCTGGTGGTGGATTTGCGTTCCGGGCTAGGGTTAGGGTTAGGGAACGGCAAGGCTTAGGGCACAGGTGAGGGTACGGAAACGTGGGAGGGTCAGGCTACGTGCTGACGCACGGGTCAGTGCCATCGTACGGGACAGGAGTAGGGTACGGCGTAATGTAAGGTGTAGGGCTGGTGGTGGGTTTCTATTCCGGGCAAGGGTTAGGGTTAGGGAACGGCAAGGCTTAGGGCACAGGTGAGGGTACGGAAACGTGGGAGGGTCAGGCTACGTGCTGACGCACGTTTCAGTGCCAGCGTACGGGCCAGGAATAGGGTACGGCGTAAGGTAAGGTGTAGGGCTGGTGGTGGGTTTCTGTTCCGGGCTAGGGTTAGGGTTAGGGAACGGCAAGTCTTAGGGCACAGGGGAGGGTACGGAAACGTTGGAGTGTCAGGCTACGTGCATACGCACGGGTCAGTGCCAGCGTACAGGCCAGGAGTAGGGTACGGCGTAAGGTAAGGTGTAGGGCTTGTGGTTGATTTCTGTTCCAGGCTAGGGTTAGGGTTAGGGAACGGCAAGGCTTAGGGCACAGGTGAGGGTACGGGAAAGTGGGAGGGTCGGGCTACGTGCTGACGCAAGGGTCAGTGCAAGCGTACGGGCCAGGAGTAGGCAACGGCGTAGGATAAAGTGTAGGGCTGGTGGTGGATTTGCGTTCTGGGCTAGGGTTAGGGTTAGGGAACGGCAAGGCTTAGGGCACAGGTGAGGGTACGGACACGTGGGAGGGTCAGGCTACGTGCTGACGCACGGTTCAGTGCCAGCGTATGGGCCAGGAATAGGTTACGGCGTAAGGTAAGGTGTAGGGCTGGTGGTGGGTTTCCGTTCAGGGCTAGGGTTAGGGTTAGGGAACGGCAAGGCTTAGGGCACAGGTGAGGGTACGGAAAAGTGGGAGGGTCAGGCTACGTGGTGACGCACAGATCAGTGCCAGCGTACGGGCCAGGAGTAGGGTACGGCGTAAGGTAAGGTGTAGGGCTTGTGGTTGATTTCCGTTCCAAGCTAGGGTTAGGGTTAGGGAACAGCAAGGCTTAGGGCACAGGTGAGGTTACGGAAACGTGGGTGGGTCGGGCTACGTGCTGACGCACGGGTCAGTGCCAGCGTACGGGCCAGGAGTAGGCAACGGCGTAGGATAAAGTGTAGGGCTGGTGTTGGATTTGCGTTCTGAGCTAGGGTTAGGGTTAGGGAACGGCAAGGCTTAGGGCACAGGTGAGTGTACGGAAACGTGGGAGGGTCGGGCTACGTGCTGACGCACGGGTCAGTGCCAGCGTACGGGCCAGGAGTAGGCAACGGCGTAGGATAAAGTGTAGGGCTGGTGTTGGATTTGCGTTCTGGGCTAGGGTTAGGGTTAGGGAACGGCAAGGCTTAGTGCACAGGTCAGGGTACGGAAACGCGGGAGGGTAAGGCTTCGTGCTGATGCAAGGGTCAGTGCCAGAGTACAGGCCAGGAGTAGGCAACGGCATAGGGTAAGCTGTAGGGCTGCTGGTGGGTTTCCGTTCCGGGCTAGGGTTAGGGTTAGGGAACGGCAAGGCTTAGGGCACAGGTGAGGGTAAGGAAACGTGGGAGGGTCAGGCTACATGCTGACGCACGGGTCAGTGCCAGCGTACGGGCCAGGAGTAGGCAGCAGCGTAGGATAAAGTGTAGGGCTGGTGGTGGGTTTCCGTTCCAGGCTAGGGTTAGAGTTAGGGAACGGCAAGGCTTAGGGCACAGGGGAGTGTACGGAAACGTGGGAGGGTCGTGCTACGTGCTGACACACGGGTCAGTGCCAGCGTACGGGACAGGAGTGGGCAACGGCGTAGGATAAAGTGTAGGGCTGGTGGTGGATTTGCGTTCCGGGCTAGGGTTAGGGTTAGGGAACGGCAAGTCTTAGGGCACAGGAGAGGGTACGGAAACGTGGGAGGGTCAGGCTGTGTGCTGACGCATTGGTCATTGCCAGCGTACGGGTCAGGAGTAGGGTACGGCGTAAGGTAAGGTGTAGGGCTGGTGGTGGGTTTCTATTCCAGGCTAGGGTTAGGGTTAGGGAACGGCAAGGCTTAGGGCACAGGTGAGGGTACGGAAACGTGGGAGGGTCAGGCTACGTGCTGACGCACGGTTCAGTGCCAGCGTACGGGCCAGGAATAGGGTACGGCGTAAGGTAAGGTGTAGGGCTGGTGGTGCGTTTCTATTCCGGGCTAGGGTTAGGGTTAGGGAACGGCAAGGCTTAGGGCACAGGTCAGGGTACGGAAACGCGGGAGGGTAAGGCTACGTGCTGATGCACGTGTCAGTGCCAGAGTACGGGCCAGGAGTAGGCAACGGGGTTGGGTAAGGTGTAGGGCTGGTGACGGGTATCCGTTTTGGGCTAGGGTTAGGGTTAGGGAACGGCAAGGCTTAGGGCACAGGTGAGGGTACGGAAACGTGGGAGGGTCAGGCTACGTGCTGACGCACGGGTCAGTGCCAGCGTACGGGTCAGGAGTAGGGTACGGCGTAAGGTAAGGTGTAGGGCTGGTGGTGTGTTTCCGTTAAGGGCTAGGGTTAGGGTTAGGGAACGGCAAGGCTTAGCGCACAGGTGAGGGTACGGAAACGCGGGAGGGTAAGGCTACGTGCTGATGCACGGGTCAGTGCCAGATTACAGGCCAGGAGTAGGCAACGGCGTAGGCTAAGGTGTAGGGCTGGTGGTGGGTTTCCGTTCCGGGCTAGGGTTAGGGTTAGGGAACAGCAAGGCTTAGGGCACAGGTGAGGGTACGGAAACGTGGGAGGGTCAGGCTACGTGCTGACGCATGGATCAGTGCCAGCATACGGGCCAGGAGTAGGGTTCGGCGTAAGGTAAGGTGTAGGGCTTGTGGTTGATTTCCGTTCCAGGCTAGGGTTAGGGTTAGGGAACAGAAAGGCTTAGGGCACAGGTGAGGGTACGGAAACGTGGGAGGGTCGGGCTACGTGCTGACGCACGGTTCAGTGCCAGCGTATGGGCCAGGAGTAGGGTACGGCGTAAGGTAAGGTGTAGGGCTTGTGGTTGATTTCCCTTCCAGCCTAGGGTTAGGGATAGGGAACGGCAAGTCTTAGGGCACAGGTGAGGGTACGGAAACGTGGGAGGGTCGGGCTACGTGCTGACGCACGGGTCAGTGCCATCGTACGGGCCAGGAGTAGGCAACGGCATAGGATAAAGTGTAGGGCTGGTGGTGGATTTGCGTTCTGGGCTAGAGTTAGGGTTAGGGAACGGCAAGGCTTAGGGCACAGGTCAGGGTACGGAAACGCGGGAGGTTAAGGCTACTTGCTGATGCACGGGTCAGTGCCAGAGGACAGGCCAGGAGTAGGCAACGGCGTTGGGTAAGGTGTAGGGCTGGTGGTGGATTTGCGTTCCGGGCTAGGGTTAGGGTTAGGGAACGGCAAGGCTTAGGGCACAGGTGAGGGTACGGAAACGTGGGAGGGTCAGGCTACGTGCTGACGCACGGGTCAGTGCCATCGTACGGGTCAGGTGTATGGTACGGCGTAATGTAAGGTGTAGGGCTGGTGGTGGGTTTCTATTCCGGGCAAGGGTTAGGGTTAGGGAACGGCAAGGCTTAGGGCACAGGTGAGGGTACGGAAACGTGGGAGGGTCAGGCTACGTGCTGACGCACGTTTCAGTGCCAGCGTACGGGCCAGGAATAGGGTACGGCGTAAGGTAAGGTGTAGGGCTGGTGGTGGGTTTCTGTTCCGGGCTAGGGTTGGGGTTAGGGAACGGCAAGTCTTAGGGCACAGGTGAGGGTACGGAAACGTTGGAGTGTCAGGCTACGTGCAGACGCACGGGTCAGTGCAAGCGTACAGGCCAGGAGTAGGGTACGGCGTAAGGTAAGGTGTAGGGCTTGTGGTTGATTTCTGTTCCAGGCTAGGGTTAGGGTTAGGGAACGGCAAGGCTTAGGGCACAGGTGAGGGTACGGGAAAGTGGGAGGGTCGGGCTACGTGCTGACGCAAGGGTCAGTGCAAGCGTACGGGCCAGGAGTAGGCAACGGTGTTGGATAAAGTGTAGGGCTGGTGGTGGATTTGCGTTCTGGGCTAGGGTTAGGGTTAGGGAACGGCAAGGCTTAGGGCACAGGTGAGGGTACAGAAACGTGGGAGGGTCAGGCTACGTGCTGACGCACGGTTCAGTGCCAGCGTATGGGCCAGGAATAGGTTACGGCGTAAGGTAAGGTTTAGGGCTGGTGGTGGGTTTCCGTTCAGGGCTAGGGTTAGGGTTAGGGAACGGCAAGGCTTAGGGCACAGGTGAGGGTACGGAAAAGTGGGAGGGTCAGGCTACGTGGTGACGCACAGATCAGTGCCAGCGTACGGGCCAGGAGTAGGGTACGGCGTAAGGTAAGGTGTAGGGCTTGTGGTTGATTTCCGTTCCAAGCTAGGGTTAGGGTTAGGGAACAGCAAGGCTTAGGGCACAGGTGAGGTTACGGAAACGTGGGTGGGTCGGGCTACGTGCTGACGCACGGGTCAGTGCCAGCGTACGGGTCAGGAGTAGGCAACGGCGTAGGATACAGTGTAGGGCTGGTGCTGGATTTGCTTTCTGGGCTAGGGTTAGCGTTAGGGAATGGCAAGGCTTAGGACACAGGTAAGGGTACGGAAACGCGGGAGGGTAAGGCTACGTGCTGATGCACGGGTCAGTGCCAGAGTATAGGCCAGGAATAGGCAACGGCGAATAGTAAGGTGTAGGGATGGTGGTGGGTTTCTATTCTGGGCTAGGGTTAGGGTTAGGGAACGGCAAGGCTTAGGGCACAGGTGAGGGTACGGAAACGTGGGAGGGTCAGGCTACGTGCTGACGCACGGGTCAGTGCCAGCGTACGGGTCAGGAGTAGGGTACGGCGTAAGGTAAGGTGTAGGGCTGGTGGTGGGTTTCTATTCCGGGCTAGTGTTAGGGTTAGGGAACGGCAAGGCTTAGGGCACAGGTGAGGGTACGGAAACGTGGGAGGGTCAGGCTACGTGCTGACGCACGGGTCAGTGCCAGCGTACGGGCCAGGAGTAGGCAACGGCGTAAGGTAAGGTGTAGGGCTGGTGGTTGGTTTCCGTTCCGGGCTAGGGTTACGGTTAGGGAACGGCAAGGCTTAGGGCACAGGTGAGGGTACGGAAACGTGGGAGGGTCAGGCTACGTGCTGACGCACGGGTCAGTGCCAGCGTACGGGCCAGGAGTAGGCAACGGCGTAAGGTAAGGTGTAGGGCTGGTGGTTGGTTTCCGTTTCAGGCTAGGGTTAGGGATAGGGAACGGCAAGTCTTAGGGCACAGGTGAGGGTACGGAAACGTGGGAGGGTCGGGCTACGTGCTGACGCACGGTCAGTGCCATCGTACGGGCCAGGAGTAGGCAACGGCATAGGATAAAGTGTAGGGCTGGTGGTGGATTTGCGTTCTGGGCTAGAGTTAGGGTTAGGGAACGGCATGGCTTAGGGCACAGATGAGGGTACGGAAACGCGGGAGGGTAAGGCTATGTGCTGATGACGGGTCAGTGCCAGAGGACAGGCCAGGAGTAGGCAACGGCGTAGGGTAAGGTGTAGGGCTGGTGGTGGATTTGCGTTCCGGGCTAGGGTTAGGGTTAGGGAACGGCAAGGCTTAGGGCACAGGTGAGGGTACGGAAACGTGGGAGGGTCAGGCTACGTGCTGACGCATGTTTCAGTGCCAGCGTACGGGCCAGGAATAGGGTACGGCGTAAGGTAAGGTGTAGGGCTGGTGGTGGGTTTCTGTTCCGGGCTAGGGTTAGGGTTAGGGAACGGCAAGTCTTAGGGCACAGGTCAGGGTACGGAAACGCGGGAGGTTAAGGCTACGTGCTGATGCACGGGTCAGTGCCAGAGGACAGGCCAGGAGTAGGCAACGGCGTTGGGTAAGGTGTAGGGCTGGTGGTGGATTTGCGTTCCGGGCTAGGGTTAGGGTTAGGGAACGGCAAGGCTTAGGGCACAGGTGAGGGTACGGAAACGTGGGAGGGTCAGGCTACGTGCTGACGCACGGGTCAGTGCCATCGTACGGGTCAGGTGTAGGGTACGGCGTAATGTAAGGTGTAGGGCTGGTGGTGGGTTTCTATTCCGGGCAAGGGTTAGGGTTAGGGAACGGCAAGGCTTAGGGCACAGGTGAGGGTACGGAAACGTGGGAGGGTCAGGCTACGTGCTGACGCACGTTTCAGTGCCAGCGTACGGGCCAGGAATAGGGTACGGCGTAAGGTAAGGTGTAGGGCTGGTGGTGGGTTTCTGTTCCGGGCTAGGGTTGGGGTTAGGGAACGGCAAGTCTTAGGGCACAGGTGAGGGTACGGAAACGTTGGAGTGTCAGGCTACGTGCAGACGCACGGGTCAGTGCCAGCGTACAGGCCAGGAGTAGGGTACGGCGTAAGGTAAGGTGTAGGGCTTGTGGTTGATTTCTGTTCCAGGCTAGGGTTAGGGTTAGGGAACGGCAAGGCTTAGGGCACAGGTGAGGGTACGGGAAAGTGGGAGGGTCGGGCTACGTGCTGACACAAGGGTCAGTGCAAGCGTACGGGCCAGGAGTAGGCAACGGTGTTGGATAAAGTGTAGGGCTGGTGGTGGATTTGCGTTCTGGGCTAGGGTTAGGGTTAGGGAACGGCAAGGCTTAGGGCACAGGTGAGGGTACAGAAACGTGGGAGGGTCAGGCTACGTGCTGACGCACGGTTCAGTGCCAGCGTATGGGCCAGGAATAGGTTACGGCGTAAGGTAAGGTTTAGGGCTGGTGGTGGGTTTCCGTTCAGGGCTAGGGTTAGGGTTAGGGAACGGCAAGGCTTAGGGCACAGGTGAGGGTACGGAAAAGTGGGAGGGTCAGGCTACGTGGTGACGCACAGATCAGTGCCAGCGTACGGGCCAGGAGTAGGGTACGGCGTAAGGTAAGGTGTAGGGCTTGTGGTTGATTTCCGTTCCAAGCTAGGGTTAGGGTTAGGGAACAGCAAGGCTTAGGGCACAGGTGAGGTTACGGAAACGTGGGTGGGTCGGGCTACGTGCTGACGCACGGGTCAGTGCCAGCGTACGGGTCAGGAGTAGGCAACGGCGTAGGATACAGTGTAGGGCTGGTGCTGGATTTGCTTTCTGGGCTAGGGTTAGCGTTAGGGAATGGCAAGGCTTAGGACACAGGTAAGGGTACGGAAACGCGGGAGGGTAAGGCTACGTGCTGATGCACGGGTCAGTGCCAGAGTATAGGCCAGGAATAGGCAACGGCGAATAGTAAGGTGTAGGGATGGTGGTGGGTTTCTATTCTGGGCTAGGGTTAGGGTTAGGGAACGGCAAGGCTTAGGGCACAGGTGAGGGTACGGAAACGTGGGAGGGTCAGGCTACGTGCTGACGCACGGGTCAGTGCCAGCGTACGGGTCAGGAGTAGGGTACGGCGTAAGGTAAGGTGTAGGGCTGGTGGTGGGTTTCTATTCCGGGCTAGTGTTAGGGTTAGGGAACGGCAAGGCTTAGGGCACAGGTGAGGGTACGGAAACGTGGGAGGGTCAGGCTACGTGCTGACGCACGGGTCAGTGCCAGCGTACGGGCCAGGAGTAGGCAACGGCGTAAGGTAAGGTGTAGGGCTGGTGGTTGGTTTCCGTTCCGGGCTAGGGTTACGGTTAGGGAACGGCAAGGCTTAGGGCACAGGTGAGGGTACGGAAACGTGGGAGGGTCAGGCTACGTGCTGACGCACGGGTCAGTGCCAGCGTACGGGCCAGGAGTAGGCAACGGCGTAAGGTAAGGTGTAGGGCTGGTGGTTGGTTTCCGTTTCAGGCTAGGGTTAGGGATAGGGAACGGCAAGTCTTAGGGCACAGGTGAGGGTACGGAAACGTGGGAGGGTCGGGCTACGTGCTGACGCACGGTCAGTGCCATCGTACGGGCCAGGAGTAGGCAACGGCATAGGATAAAGTTTAGGGCTGGTGGTGGATTTGCGTTCTGGGCTAGAGTTAGGGTTAGGGAACGGCATGGCTTAGGGCACAGATGAGGGTACGGAAACGCGGGAGGGTAAGGCTATGTGCTGATGACGGGTCAGTGCCAGAGGACAGGCCAGGAGTAGGCAACGGCGTAGGGTAAGGTGTAGGGCTGGTGGTGGATTTGCGTTCCGGGCTAGGGTTAGGGTTAGGGAACGGCAAGGCTTAGGGCACAGGTGAGGGTACGGAAACGTGGGAGGGTCAGGCTACGTGCTGACGCATGTTTCAGTGCCAGCGTACGGGCCAGGAATAGGGTACGGCGTAAGGTAAGGTGTAGGGCTGGTGGTGGGTTTCTGTTCCGGGCTAGGGTTAGGGTTAGGGAACGGCAAGTCTTAGGGCACAGGTGAGGGTACGGAAACGTTGGAGTGTCAGGCTACGTGCAGACGCACGGCTCAGTGCCAGCGTACAGGCCAGGAGTAGGGTACGGCGTAAGGTAAGGTGTAGGGCTTGTGGTTGATTTCTGTTCCAGGCTAGGGTTAGGGTTAGGGAACGGCAAGGCTTAGGGCACAGCTGAGGGTACGGAAAAGTGGGAGGGTCGGGCTACGTGCTGACGCAAGGGTCAGGGCAAGCGTACGGGCCAGGACTAGGCAACGGCGTAGGATAAAGTGTAGGGCTGGTGGTGGATTTGCGTTCTGGGCTAGGGTTAGGGTTAGGGAACGGCAAGGCTTAGGGCACAGGTGAGGGTACGGAAACGTGGGAGGGTCGGGCTACGTGCTGACGCACGGTTCAGTGCCAGCGTACGGGCCAGGAGTAGGCAACGGCGTAGGATAAAGTGTAGGGCTGGTGTTGGATTTGCGTTCTGGGCTAGGGTTAGGGTTAGGGAACGGCAAGGCTTAGGGCACAGGTCAGGGTACGGAAACGCGGGAGGGTAAGGCTTCGAGCTGATGCAAGGTTCAGTGCCAGAGTATAGGCCAGGAGTAGGCAACGGCATAGGGTAAGCTCTAGGGCTGGAGGTGGGTTTCCGTTCCGGGCTAGGGTTAGGGTTAGGGAACGGCAAGGCTTAGGGCGCAGGTGAGGGTACGGAAACGTGGGAGGGTCAGGCTACATGCTGACGCACGGGTCAGTGCCAGCGTACGGGCCAGGAGTAGGCAACAGCGTAGGATAAAGTGTAGGGCTGGTGGTGGGTTTCCGTTCGAGGCTAGGGTTAGAGTTAGGGAACGGCAAGGCTTAGGGCACAGGGGAGGGTACGGAAACGTGGGAGGGTCGGGCTACGTGCTGACGCACGGGTCAGTGCCAGCGTACGGGTCAGGAGTAGGGTACGGCGTAAGGTAAGGTGTAGGGCTGGTGGTGTCTTTCCGTTAAGGGCTAGGGTTAGGGTTAGGGAACGGCAAGGCTTAGGGCACAGGTGAGGGTACGGAAACGTGGGAGGGTCGGGCTACGTGCTGACGCACGGTTCAGTGCCAGCGTACGGGCCAGGAGTAGGCAACGGCGTAGGATAAAGTGTAGGGCTGGTAGTGAATTTGCGTTCCGGGCTAGGGTTAGGTTTAGGGAACGGCAAGGCTTAGGGCACAGGTGAGGGTACGGAAACGTGGGAGGGTCAGGCTACGTGCTGACGCACGGGTCAGTGCCAGCGTATGGGTCAGGAGTAGGGTACGGCGTAAGGTAAGGTGTAGGGCTGGTGGTGGGTTTCCATTAAGTGCTAGGGTTAGGGTTAGGGAACGGCAAGGCTTAGGGCACAGGTGAGGGTACAGAAACGCGGGAGGGTAAGGGTACGTGCTGTTGCACGGGTCAGTGCCACAGTACAGGCCAGGAATAGGCAACGGCGTATGGTAAGGTATAGGGCTGGTGGTGGGTTTCCGTTCCGGGCTAGGGTTAGGGTTAGGGAACGGCAAGGCTTAGGGCACAGGTGAGGGTAAGGAAACGTGGGAGGGTCGGGCTACGTGCTGACGCACGGGTCAGTGCCAGCGTAAAGGCCAGGAGTAGGGTATGGCGTAAGGTAAGGTGTAGGGCTTGTGGTTGATTTCCTTTCCAGGCTAGGGTTAGGGTTGGGGAACGGCAAGGCTTAAGGCACAGGTGCGGGTACGGAAACATGGGAGGGTCGGGTTACGTGCTGACGCACGGGTCAGTGCCAGCGTGCGGGCCAGGAGTAGGCAATGGCGTAGGATAAAGTGTAGGGCTGGTGGTGGATTTGCCTTCTGGGCTAGGGTTAGGGTTAGGGAACGGCAAGGCTTAGGGCACAGGTCAGGGTACAGCAACGCGGGAGGGTAAGGGTACGTGCTGATGCATGGGTCAGTGCCAGATTACAGGCCAGGAGTAGGCAACGGCGTAGGGTAAGGTGTAGGGCTGGTGGTGGGTTTCCGTTCCGGGCTATGGTTAGGGTTAGGGAACAGCAAGGCTTAGGGCACAGTTGAGGGTACGGAAACGTGGGAGGGTCGTGCTACGTGCTGACCCACGGGTCAGTGCCAGCGTACGGGCCAGGAGTAGGCAACGGCGTAAGGTAAAGTGTAGGGCTGGTGGTTGGTTTCCGCTCAAGGCTAGGGTTAGGGTTAGGGAACGGCAAGGCTTAGGGCACACGTGAGGGTACGGAAACGTGGGAGGGTCGGGCTACATGCTGACGCACGGGTCATTGCCAGGGTACGGGCCAGGAGTAGGCAACGGCGTAGGATAAAGTGTAGGGCTGGTGGTGGATTTGCGTTCTGGGCTAGGGTTAGGGTTAGGGAACGGCAAGGCTTAGGGCACAGGTGAGGGTACGGAAAAGTGGGAGGGTCAGGCTACGTTTTGACGCACGGTTCAGTGCCAGCGTACGGGCCAGGAATAGGGTACGGCGTAAGGTAAGGTGTAGGGCTGGTGGTGGGTTTCTGTTCCGGGCTAGGGTTAGGGTTAGGGAACGGCAAGGCTTAGGGCACAGGTGAGCGTACGGAAACGTGGGAGGGTCAGGCTACGTGCTGACGCATGGATCAGTGCCAGCATCCGGGCCAGGAGTAGGGTACGGCGTAAGGTAAGGTGTAGGGCTTGTTTTTGATTTCCGTTCCAGGCTAGGGTTAGGGTTAGGGAACGGCAAGGCTTAGGGCACAGGTGAGGGTACGGAAACGTGGGAGGGTCGGGCTACGTGCTGACGCACGGGTCATTGCCAGCATACGGGCCAGGAGTAGGGTACGGCGTAAGGTAAGGTGTAGGGCTTGTGGTTGATTTCCCTTCCAGGCTAGGGTTAGGGATAGGGAACGGCAAGTCTTAGGGCACAGTTGACGGTACGGAAACGTGGGAGGGTCGGGCTACGTGCTGACGCACGGTCAGTGCCATCGTACGGGCCAGGAGTAGGCAACGGCATAGGATAAAGTGTAGGGCTGGTGGTGGATTTGCGTTCTGGGCTAGAGTTAGGGTTAGGGAAATGCAAGGCTTAGGGCACAGGTCAGGGTACGGAAACGCGGGAGGGTAAGGCTACGTGCTGATGCACGGGTCAGTGCCAGAGGACAGGCCAGGAGTAGGCAACGGCGTAGGGTAAGGTATAGGGCTGGTGGTGGATTTGCGTTCCGGGCTAGGGTTAGGGTTAGGGAACGGCAAGTCTTAGGGCACAGGTGAGGGTACGGAAACGTTGGAGTGTCAGGCTACGTGCAGACGCATGGGTCAGTGCCAGCGTACAGGCCAGGAGTAGGGTACGGCGTAAGGTAAGGTGTAGGGCTTGTGGTTGATTTCTGTTCCAGGCTAGGGTTAGGGTTAGGGAACGGCAAGGCTTAGGGCACAGGTGAGGGTACGGAAAAGTGGGAGGGTCGGGCTACGTGGTGACGCACGGATCAGTGCCAGCGTACGGGCCAGGAGTAGGGTACGGCGTAAGGTAAGGTGGAGGGCTTGTGGTTGATTTCCGTTCCAGGCTAGGGTTAGGGTTAGGGAACGGCAAGGCTTAGGGCACAGGTGAGGGTACGGAAACGTGGGTGGGTCGGGCTACGTGATGACGCACGGGTCAGTGCCAGCGTACGGGTCAGGAGTAGGCAGCGGCGTAGGATACAGTGTAGGGCTGGTGGTGGATTTGCGTTCTGGGCTAGGGTTAGGGTTAGGGAATGGCAAGGCTTAGGACACAGGTCAGGGTACGGAAACGCGGGAGCGTAAGGCTACGTGCTGATGCACGGGTCAGTGCCAGAGTACAGGCCAGGAATAGGCAACGGCGAATAGTGAGGTGTAGGGCTGGTGGTGGGTTTCCGTTCCGGGCTAGGGTTAGGGTTAGGGAACGGCAAAGCTTAGGGCACAGGTGAGGGTACGGAAACGTGGGAGGGTCAGGCTACGTGCTGACGCACGGGTCAGTGTCAGCGTACGGGCCAGGAGTAGGCAACGGCGTAAGGTAAGGTGTAGGGCTGGTGGTTGGTTTCCGTTCCAGGCTAGGGTTAGGGTTAGGGAACGGCAAGGCTTAGGGCACACGTGAGGGTACGGAAACGTGGGAAGGTCGGGCTACGTGCTGACGCACGGGTCAGTGCCAGCGTACGGGCCAGGAGTAGGGTACGGCGTGAGGTAAGGTGTAGGGCTTGTGGTTGATTTCCGTTCCAGGCTAGGGTCAGGGTTAGGGAACGGCAAGGCTTAGGGCACAGGTGAGGGTACGGAAACGTGGGATGGTCGGGCTACGTGCTGACGCACGGATCAGTGCCAGCGTACGGTCCAGGAGTAGGCAACGGCGTAGGATAAATTGTAGGGCTGGTGGTGGACTTGCGTTCTGGGCTAGGGTTAGGGTTAGGGAACGGCAAGGCTTAAGGCACAGGTCAGGGTACGGAAATGCGGGAGGGTAAGGCTACGTGCTGATGCACGTGTCAGTGCCAGAGTACAGGCCAAGAGTAGGCAACGGCGTAGGGTAAGTTGTAGGGCTGGTGGTGGGTTTCCGTTCCGGGCTAGGGTTAGCGTTAGGGAACGGCAAGGCTTAGGGCACAGGTGAGGGTACGGAAACGTGGGAGGGTAAGGCTACGTGCTGACGCACGTGTTAGTGCCAGCGTACGAGCCAGGAGTAGGCAACGGCGTAAGGTAAGGTGTAGGGCTGGTGGTTGGTTTCCGTTCCAGGCTAGGGTTAGGGTTAGGGAACGGCAAGGCTTAGGGCACAGGTGAGGGTACGGCAACGTGGGAGGGTCGGGCTACGTGCTGACACACGGGTCAGTGCCAGCGTACGGGCCAGGAGTAGGCAACGGCGTTTGATAAAGTGTACTGCTGGTGGTGGATTTGCGTTCCGGGCTAGGGTTAGGGTTAGGGAACGGCAAGGCTTAGGGCACAGGTGAGGGTACGGAAACGTGGGAGTGTCAGGCTATGTGCTGACACATTTGTCATTGCCAGCGTACGGGTCAGGAGTAGGGTACGGCGTAAGGTAAGGTGTAGGGCTGGTGGTGGGTTTCTATTCCGGGCTAGGGTTAGGGTTAGGGAACGGCAAGGCTTAGGGCACAGGTGAGGGTACGGAAACGTGGGAGGGTCAGGCTACGTGCTGACGCACGGGTCAGTGCCAGCGTACGGGCCAGGAGTAGGGTACGGCGTAAGGTAAGGTGTAGGGCTTGCGGTTGATTTCTGTTCCAGGCTAGGGTTAGGGTTAGGGAACGGCAAGGCTTAGGGCACAGGTGAGTGTACGGAAACGTGGGAGGGTCGGGCTACGTGCTGACGCACGGGTCAGTGCCAGCGTACGGGCCAGGAGTAGGCAACGGCGTAGGATAAAGTGTAGGGCTGGTGTTGGATTTGCGTTCTGAGCTAGGGTTAGGGTTAGGGAACGGCAAGGCTTAGGGCACAGGTGAGTGTACGGAAACGTGGGAGGGTCGGGCTACGTGCTGACGCACGGGTCAGTGCCAGCGTACGGGCCATGAGTAGGCAACGGCGTAGGATAAAGTGTAGGGCTGGTGTTGGATTTGCGTTCTGGGCTAGGGTTAGGGTTAGGGAACGGCAAGGCTTAGGGCACAGGTCAGGGTACGGAAACGCGGGAGGGTAAGGCTTCGTGCTGATGCAAGGGTCAGTGCCAGAGTACAGGCCAGGAGTAGGCAACGGCATAGGGTAAGCTGTAGGGCTGCTGGTGGGTTTCCGTTCCGGGCTAGGGTTAGGGTTAGGGAACGGCAAGGCTTAGGGCACAGGTGAGGGTAAGGAAACGTGGGAGGGTCAGGCTACATGCTGACGCACGGGTCAGTGCCAGCGTACGGGCCAGGAGTAGGCAGCAGCGTAGGATAAAGTGTAGGGCTCGTGGTGGGTTTCCGTTCCAGGCTAGGGTTAGAGTTAGGGAACGACAAGGCTTAGGGCACAGGGGAGGGTACGGAAACGTGGGAGGGTCGTGCTACGTGCTGACACACGGGTCAGTGCCAGCGTACGGGACAGGAGTCGGCAACGGCGTAGGATAAAGTGTAGGGCTGGTGGTGGATTTGCGTTCCGGGCTAGGGTTAGGGTTAGGAAACGGCAAGTCTTAGGGCACAGGTGAGGGTACGGAAACGTGGGAGGGTCAGGCTGTGTGCTGACGCATTGGTCATTGCCAGCGTACGGGTCAGGAGTAGGGTACGGCGTAAGGTAAGGTGTAGGGCTGGTGGTGGGTTTCTATTCCAGGCTAGGGTTAGGGTTAGGGAACGGCAAGGCTTAGGGCACAGGTGAGGGTACGGAAACGTGGGAGGGTCAGGCTACGTGCTGACGCACGGTTCAGTGCCAGCGTACGGGCCAGGAATAGGGTACGGCGTAAGGTAAGGTGTAGGGCTGGTGGTGCGTTTCTATTCCGGGCTAGGGTTAGGGTTAGGGAACGGCAAGGCTTAGGGCACAGGTCAGGGTACGGAAACGCGGGAGGGTAAGGCTACGTGCTGATGCACGTGTCAGTGCCAGAGTACGGGCCAGGAGTAGGCAACGGGGTTGGGTAAGGTGTAGGGCTGGTGGTGGGTATCCGTTTTGGGCTAGGGTTAGGGTAAGGGAACGGCAAGGCTTAGTGCACAGGTGAGGGTACGGAAACGTGGGAGGGTCAGGCTACGTGCTGACGCACGGGTCAGTGCCAGCGTACGGGTCAGGAGTAGGGTACGGCGTAAGGTAAGGTGTAGGGCTGGTGGTGTGTTTCCGTTAAGGGCTAGGGTTATGGTTAGGGAACGGCAAGGCTTAGGGCACAGGTGAGGGTACGGAAACGTGGGAGGGTCGGGCTACGTGCTGACGCACGGTTCAGTGCCAGCGTACGGGCCAGGAGTAGGCAACGGCGTAGGATAAAGTGTAGGGCTGGTAGTGAATTTGCGTTCCTGGCTAGGGTTAGGGTTAGGGAACGGCAAGTCTTAGGGCACAGGTGAGGGTACGGAAACGTGGTAGGGTCAGGCTACATGCTGACGCACGGGTCAGTGCCAGCGTATGGGTCAGGAGTAGGGTACGGCGTAAGGTAAGGTGTAGGGCTGGTGGTGGGTTTCCATTAAGTGCTAGGGTTAGGGTTAGGGAACGGCAAGGCTTAGGGCACAGGTCAGGGTACGGCAACCCGGGAGGGTAAGGGTACGTGCTGATGCATGGGTCAGTGCCAGATTACAGGCGAGGAGTAGGCAACGGCGTAGGGTAAGGTGTAGGGCTGGTGGTGGGTTTCCGTTCCGGGCTAGGGTTAGGGTTAGGGAACAGCAAGGCTTAGGGCACAGTTGAGGGTACGGAAACGTGGGAGGGTCGTGCTATGTGCTGACCCACGGGTCAGTGCCAGCGTACGGGCCAGGAGTAGGCAACGGCGTAAGGTAAAGTGTAGGGCTGGTGGTGGGTTTCCGCTCAAGGCTAGGGTTAGGGTTAGGGAACGGCAAGGCTTAGGGCACACGTGAGGGTACGGAAACGTGGGAGGGTCGGGCTACATGCTGACGCACGGGTCATTGCCAGGGTACGGGCCAGGAGTAGGCAACGGCGTAGGATAAAGTGTAGGGCTGGTGGTGGATTTGCGTTCTGGGCTAGGGTTAGGGTTAGGGAACGGCAAGGCTTAGGGCACAGGTGAGGGTACGGAAAAGTGGGAGGGTCAGGCTACGTTTTGACGCACGGTTCAGTGCCAGCGTACGGGCCAGGAATAGGGTACGGCGTAAGGTAAGGTGTAGGGCTGGTGGTGGGTTTCTGTTCCGGGCTAGGGTTAGGGTTAGGGAACGGCAAGGCTTAGGGCACAGGTGAGGGTACGGAAACGTGGGAGGGTCAGGCTACGTGCTGACGCATGGATCAGTGCCAGCATCCGGGCCAGGAGTAGGGTACGGCGTAAGGTAAGGTGTAGGGCTTGTTTTTGATTTCCGTTCCAGGCTAGGGTTAGGGTTAGGGAACGGCAAGGCTTAGGGCACAGGTGAGGGTACGGAAACGTGGGAGGGTCGGGCTACGTGCTGACGCACGGGTCATTGCCAGCATACGGGCCAGGAGTAGGGTACGGCGTAAGGTAAGGTGTAGGGCTTGTGGTTGATTTCCCTTCCAGGCTAGGGTTAGGGATAGGGAACGGCAAGTCTTAGGGCACAGGTGACGGTACGGAAACGTGGGAGGGTCGGGCTACGTGCTGACGCACGGTCAGTGCCATCGTACGGGCCAGGAGTAGGCAACGGCATAGGATAAAGTGTAGGGCTGGTGGTGGATTTGCGTTCTGGGCTCGAGTTAGGGTTAGGGAAAGGCAAGGCTTAGGGCACAGGTCAGGGTACGGAAACGCGGGAGGGTAAGGCTACATGCTGATGCACGGGTCAGTGCCAGAGGACAGGCCAGGAGTAGGCAACGGCGTAGGGTAAGGTGTAGGGCTGGTGGTGGATTTGCGTTCAGGGCTAGGGTTAGGGTAAGGGAACGGCAAGTCTTAGGGCACAGGTGAGGGTACGGAAACGTTGGAGTGTCAGGCTACGTGCAGACGCACGGGTCAGTGCCAGCGTACAGGCCAGGAGTAGGGTACGGCGTAAGGTAAGGTGTAGGGCTTGTGGTTGATTTCTGTTCCAGGCTAGGGTTAGGGTTAGGGAACGGCAAGGCTTAGGGCACAGGTGAGGGTACGGAAAAGTGGGAGGGTCGGGCTACGTGGTGACGCACGGATCAGTGCCAGCGTACGGGCCAGGAGTAGGGTACGGCATAAGGTAAGGTGGAGGGCTTGTGGTTGATTTCCGTTCCAGGCTAGGGTTAGGGTTAGGGAACGGCAAGGCTTAGGGCACAGGTGAGGGTACGGAAACGTGGGTGGGTCGGGCTACGTGATGACGCACGGGTCAGTGCCAGCGTACGGGTCAGGAGTAGGCAGCGGCGTAGGATACAGTGTAGGGCTGGTGGTGGATTTGCGTTCTGGGCTAGGGTTAGGGTTAGGGAATGGCAAGGCTTAGGACACAGGTCAGGGTACGGAAACGCGGGAGCGTAAGGCTACGTGCTGATGCACGGGTCAGTGCCAGAGTACAGGCCAGGAATAGGCAACGGCGAATAGTGAGGTGTAGGGCTGGTGGTGGGTTTCCGTTCCGGGCTAGGGTTAGGGTTAGGGAACGGCAAGGCTTAGGGCACAGGTGAGGGTACGGAAACGTGGGAGGGACAGGCTACGTGCTGACGCACGGGTCAGTGTCAGCGTACGGGCCAGGAGTAGGCAACGGCGTAAGGTAAGGTGTAGGGCTGGTGGTTGGTTTCCGTTCCAGGCTAGGGTTAGGGTTAGGGAACGGCAAGGCTTAGGGCACAGGTGAGGGTACGGAAACGTGGGTGGGTCGGGCTACGTGATGACGCACGGGTCAGTGCCAGCGTACGGGTCAGGAGTAGGCCGCGGCGTAGGATACAGTGTAGGGCTGGTGGTGGATTTGCGTTCTGGGCTAGGGTTAGGGTTAGGGAATGGCAAGGCTTAGGACACAGGTCAGGGTACGGAAACGCGGGAGCGTAAGGCTACGTGCTGATGCACGGGTCAGTGCCAGAGTACAGGCCAGGAATAGGCAACGGCGAATAGTGAGGTGTAGGGCTGGTGGTGGGTTTCCGTTCCGGGCTAGGGTTAGGGTTAGGGAACGGCAAGGCTTAGGGCACAGGTGAGGGTACGGAAACGTGGGAGGGTCAGGCTACGTGCTGACGCACGGGTCAGTGTCAGCGTACGGGCCAGGAGTAGGCAACGGCGTAAGGTAAGGTGTAGGGCTGGTGGTTGGTTTCCGTTCCAGGCTAGGGTTAGGGTTAGGGAACGGCAAGGCTTAGGGCACAGGTGAGGGTACGGAAACGTGGGAAGGTCGGGCTACGTGCTGACGCACGGGTCAGTGCCAGCGTACGGGCCAGGAGTAGGGTACGGCGTGAGGTAAGGTGTAGGGCTTGTGGTTGATTTCCGTTCCAGGCTAGGGTCAGGGTTAGGGAACGGCAAGGCTTAGGGCACAGGTGAGGGTACGGAAACGTGGGATGGTCGGGCTACGTGCTGACGCACGGATCAGTGCCAGCGTACGGTCCAGGAGTAGGCAACGGCGTAGGATAAAGTGTAGGGCTGGTGGTGGATTTGCGTTCTGGGCTAGGGTTAGGGTTAGGGAACGTCAAGGCTTAAGGCACAGGTCAGGGTACGGAAATGCGGGAGGGTAAGGCTACGTGCTGATGCACGTGTCAGTGCCAGAGTACAGGCCAAGAGTAGGCAACGGCGTAGGGTAAGGTGTAGGGCTGGTGGTGGGTTTCCGTTCCGGGCTAGGGTTAGCGTTAGGGAACGGCAAGGCTTAGGGCACAGGTGAGGGTACGGAAACGTGGGAGGGTAAGGCTACGTGCTGACGCACGGGTCAGTGCCAGCGTAAAGGCCAGGAGTAGGGTATGTCGTAAGGTAAGGTGTAGGGCTTGTGGTTGATTTCCTTTCCAGGCTAGGGTTAGGGTTGGGGAACGGCAAGGCTTAAGGCACAGGTGCGGGTACGGAAACATGGGAGGGTCGGGTTACGTGCTGACGCACGGGTCAGTGCCAGCGTGCGGGCCAGGAGTAGGCAACGGCGTAGGATAAAGTGTAGGGCAGGTGGTGGATTTGCCTTCTGGGCTAGGGTTAGGGTTAGGGAACGGCAAGGCTTACGGCACAGGTCAGGGTACGGCAACCCGGGAGGGTAAGGGTACGTGCTGATGCATGGGTCAGGGCCAGATTACAGGCGAGGAGTAGGCAACGGCGTAGGGCAAGGTGTAGGGCTGGTGGTGGGTTTCCGTTCCGGGCTAGGGTTAGGGTTAGGGAACAGCAAGGCTTAGGGCACAGTTGAGGGTACGGAAACGTGGGAGGGTCGTGCTATGTGCTGACCCACGGGTCAGTGCCAGCGTACGGGCCAGGAGTAGGCAACGGCGTAAGGTAAAGTGTAGGGCTGGTGGTTGGTTTCCGCTCAAGGCTAGGGTTAGGGTTAGGGAACGGCAAGGCTTAGGGCACACGTGAGGGTACGGAAACGTGGGAGGGTCGGGCTACATGCTGACGCACGGGTCATTGCCAGGGTACGGGCCAGGAGTAGGCAACGGCGTAGGATAAAGTGTAGGGCTGGTGGTGGATTTGCGTTCTGGGCTAGGGTTAGGGTTAGGGAACGGCAAGGCTTAGGGCACAGGTGAGGGTACGGAAAAGTGGGAGGGTCAGGCTATGTTTTGACGCACGGTTCAGTGCCAGCGTACGGGCCAGGAATAGGGTACGGCGTAAGGTAAGGTGTAGGGCTGGTGGTGGGTTTCTGTTCCGGGCTAGGGTTAGGGTTAGGGAACGGCAAGGCTTAGGGCACAGGTGAGGGTACGGAAACGTGGGAGGGTCAGGCTACGTGCTGACGCATGGATCAGTGCCAGCATCCGGGCCAGGAGTAGGGTACGGCGTAAGGTAAGGTGTAGGGCTTGTTTTTGATTTCCGTTCCAGGCTAGGGTTAGGGTTAGGGAACGGCAAGGCTTAGGGCACAGGTGAGGGTACGGAAACGTGGGAGGGTCGGGCTACGTGCTGAAGCACGGGTCATTGCCTGCATACGGGCCAGGAGTAGGGTACGGCGTAAGGTAAGGTGTAGGGCTTGTGGTTGATTTCCCTTCCAGGCTAGGGTTAGGGATAGGGAACGGCAAGTCTTAGGGCACAGGTGACGGTACGGAAACGTGGGAGGGTCGGGCTACGTGCTGACGCACGGTCAGTGCCATCGTACGGGCCAGGAGTAGGCAACGGCATAGGATAAAGTGTAGGGCTGGTGGTGGATTTGCGTTCTGGGCTCGAGTTAGGGTTAGGGAAAGGCAAGGCTTAGGGCACAGGTCAGGGTACGGAAACGCGGGAGGGTAAGGCTACGTGCTGATGCACGGGTCAGTGCCAGAGGACAGGCCAGGAGTAGGCAACGGCGTAGGGTAAGGTGTAGGGCTGGTGGTGGATTTGCATTCCGGGCTAGGGTTAGGGTTAGGGAACGGCAAGGCTTAGGGCACAGGTGAGGGTACGGAAACGTTGGAGTGTCAGGCTACGTGCAGACGCACGGGTCAGTGCCAGCGTACAGGCCAGGAGTAGGGTACGGCGTAAGGTAAGGTGTAGGGCTTGTGGTTGATTTCTGTTCCAGGCTAGGGTTAGGGTTAGGGAACGGCAAGGCTTAGGGCACAGGTGAGGGTACGGAAAAGTGGGAGGGTCGGGCTACGTGGTGACGCACGGATCAGTGCCAGCGTACGGGCCAGGAGTAGGGTACGGCATAAGGTAAGGTGGAGGGCTTGTGGTTGATTTCCGTTCCAGGCTAGGGTTAGGGTTAGGGAACGGCAAGGCTTAGGGCACAGGTGAGGGTACGGAAACGTGGGTGGGTCGGGCTACGTGATGACGCACGGGTCAGTGCCAGCGTACGGGTCAGGAGTAGGCAGCGGCGTAGGATACAGTGTAGGGCTGGTGGTGGATTTGCGTTCTGGGCTAGGGTTAGGGTTAGGGAATGGCAAGGCTTAGGACACAGGTCAGGGTACGGAAACGCGGGAGCGTAAGGCTACGTGCTGATGCACGGGTCAGTGCCAGAGTACAGGCCAGGAATAGGCAACGGCGAATAGTGAGGTGTAGGGCTGGTGGTGGGTTTCCGTTCCGGGCTAGGGTTAGGGTTAGGGAACGGCAAGGCTTAGGGCACAGGTGAGGGTACGGAAACGTGGGAGGGTCAGGCTACGTGCTGACGCACGGGTCAGTGTCAGCGTACGGGCCAGGAGTAGGCAACGGCGTAAGGTAAGGTGTAGGGCTGGTGGTTGGTTTCCGTTCCAGGCTAGGGTTAGGGTTAGGGAACGGCAAGTCTTAGGGCACAGGTGAGGGTACGGAAACGTGGGAAGGTCAGGCTACGTGCTGACGCACGGGTCAGTGCCAGCGTACGGGCCAGGAGTAGGGTACGGCGTGAGGTAAGGTGTAGGGCTTGTGGTTGATTTCCGTTCCAGGCTAGGGTCAGGGTTAGGGAACGGCAAGGCTTAGGGCACAGGTGAGGGTATGGAAACGTGGGATGGTCGGGCTACGTGCTGACGCACGGATCAGTGCCAGCGTACGGTCAAGGAGTAGGCAACGGCGTAGGATAAAGTGTAGGGCTGGTGGTGGATTTGCGTTCTGGGCTAGGGTTAGGGTTAGGGAACGGCAAGGCTTAAGGCACAGGTCAGGGTACGGAAATGCGGGAGGGTAAGGCTACGTGCTGATGCACGTGTCAGTGCCAGAGTACAGGCCAAGAGTAGGCAACGGCGTAGGGTAAGGTGTAGGGCTGGTGGTGGGTTTCCGTTCCGGGCTAGGGTTAGCGTTAGGGAACGGCAAGGCTTAGGGCACAGGTGAGGGTACGGAAACGTGGGAGGGTAAGGCTACGTGCTGACGCACGTGTCAGTGCCAGCGTACGAGCCAGGAGTAGGCAACGGCGTAAGGTAAGGTGTAGGGCTGGTGGTTGGTTTCCGTTCCAGGCTAGGGTTAGGGTTAGGGAACTGCAAGGCTTAGGGCACAGGTGAGGGTACGGCAACGTGGGAGGGTCGGGCTACGTGCTGACACACGGGTCAGTGCCAGCGTACGGGCCAGGAGTAGGCAACGGCGTTTGATAAAGTGTACTGCTGGTGGTGGATTTGCGTTCCGGGCTAGGGTTAGGGTTAGGGAACGGCAAGGCTTAGGGCACAGGTGAGGGTACGGAAACGTGGGAGTGTCAGGCTATGTGCTGACAAATTTGTCATTGCCAGCGTACGGGTCAGGAGTAGGGTACGGCGTAAGGTAAGGTGTAGGGCTGGTGGTGGGTTTCTATTCCGGGCTAGGGTTAGGGTTAGGGAACGGCAAGGCTTAGGGCACAGGTGAGGGTACGGAAACGTGGGAGGGTCAGGCTACGTGCTGACGCACGGGTCAGTGCCAGCGTACGGGCCAGGAGTAGGGTACGGCGTAAGGTAAGGTGTAGGGCTTGCGGTTGATTTCTGTTCCAGGCTAGGGTTAGGGTTAGGGAACGGCAAGGCTTAGGGCACAGGTGAGTGTACGGAAACGTGGGAGGGTCGGGCTACGTGCTGACGCACGGGTCAGTGCCAGCGTACGGGCCAGGAGTAGGCAACGGCGTAGGATAAAGTGTAGGGCTGGTGTTGGATTTGCGTTCTGAGCTAGGGTTAGGGTTAGGGAACGGCAAGGCTTAGGGCACAGGTGAGGGTACGGAAACGTGGGAGGTTCGGGCTACGTGCTGACGCACGGGTCAGTGCCAGCGTACGGGCCAGGAGTAGGCAACGGCGTAGGATAAAGTGTAGGGCTGGTGTTGGATTTGCGTTCTGGGCTAGGGTTAGGGTTAGGGAACGGCAAGGCTTAGGGCACAGGTCAGGGTACGGAAACGCGGGAGGGTAAGGCTTCGTGCTGATGCAAGGGTCAGTGCCAGAGTACAGGCCAGGAGTAGGCAACGGCATAGGGTAAGCTGTAGGGCTGCTGGTGGGTTTCCGTTCCGGGCTAGGGTTAGTGTTAGGGAACGGCAAGGCTTAGGGCACAGGTGAGGGTAAGGAAACGTGGGAGGGTCAGGCTACATGCTGACGCACGGGTCAGTGCCAGCGTACGGGCCAGGAGTAGGCAGCAGCGTAGGATAAAGTGTAGGGCTGGTGGTGGGTTTCCGTTCCAGGCTAGGGTTAGAGTTAGGGAACGGCAAGGCTTAGGGCACAGGGGAGGGTACGGAAACGTGGGAGGGTCGGGCTACGTGCTGACGCACGGGTCAGTGCCAGCGTACGGGACAGGAGTCGGCAACGGCGTAGGATAAAGTGTAGGGCTGGTGGTGGATTTGCGTTCCGGGCTAGGGTTAGGGTTAGGGAACGGCAAGTCTTAGGGCACAGGTGAGGGTACGGAAACGTGGGAGGGTCAGGCTGTGTGCTGACGCATTGGTCATTGCCAGCGTACGGGTCAGGAGTAGGGTACGGCGTAAGGTAAGGTGTAGGGCTGGTGGTGGGTTTCTATTCCAGGCTAGGGTTAGGGTTAGGGAACGGCAAGGCTTAGGGCACAGGTGAGGGTACGGAAACGTGGGAGGGTCAGGCTACGTGCTGACGCACGGTTCAGTGCCAGCGTACGGGCCAGGAATAGGGTACGGCGTAAGGTAAGGTGTAGGGCTGGTGGTGCGTTTCTATTCCGGGCTAGGGTTAGGGTTAGGGAACGGCAAGGCTTAGGGCACAGGTCAGGGTACGGAAACGCGGGAGGGTAAGGCTACGTGCTGATGCACGTGTCAGTGCCAGAGTACGGGCCAGGAGTAGGCAACGGGGTTGGGTAAGGTGTAGGGCTGGTGGTGGGTATCCGTTTTGGGCTAGGGTTAGGGTTAGGGAACGGCAAGGCTTAGGGCACAGGTGAGGGTACGGAAACGTGGGAGGGTCAGGCTACGTGCTGACGCACGGGTCATTGCCAGCGTACGGGCCAGGAGTAGGCAACGGCGTAAGGTAAGGTGTAGGGCTGGTGGTTGGTTTCCGTTCCAGGCTAGGGTTAGGGTTAGGGAACGGCAAGGCTTAGGGCACAGGTGAGGGTACGGAAACGTGGGAGGGTCAGGCTACGTGCTGACGCACGGTTCAGTGCCAGCGTACGGGCCAGGAATAGGGTACGGCGTAAGGTAAGGTGTAGTGCTGGTGGTGGGTTTCCGTTCCGGGCTAGGGTTAGGGTTAGGGAACGGCAAGGTTTAGCGCACACATGAGGGTACGGACACGTGGGAGGGTCAGGCTACCTGCTGACGCACGGGTCAGTGCCAGCGTACGGGCCAGGAGTAGGGTACGGCGTAAGGTAAGGTGTAGGGCTTGTGGTTGATTTCTGTTCCAGGCTAGGGTTAGGGTTAGGGAACGGCAAGGCTTAGGGCACAGGTGAGTGTACGGAAACGTGGGAGGGTCGGGCTACGTGCTGACGCACGGGTCAGTGCCAGCGTACGGGCCAGGAGTAGGCAACGGCGTAGGATAAAGTGTAGGGCAGGTGGTGAATTTGCGTTCCGGGCTAGGGTTAGGGTTAGGGAACGGCAAGGCTTAGGGCACAGGTGAGGGTACGGAAACGTTGGAGTGTCAGGCTACGTGCAGACGCACGGGTCAGTGCCAGCGTACAGGCCAGGAGTAGGGTACGGCGTAAGGTAAGGTGTAGGGCTTGTGGTTGATTTCTGTTCCAGGCTAGGGTTAGGGTTAGGGAACGGCAAGGCTTAGGGCACAGGTGAGGGTACGGGAAAGTGGGAGGGTCGGGCTACGTGCTGACGCAAGGGTCAGTGCAAGCGTACGGGCCAGGAGTAGGCAACGGCGTAGGATAAAGTGTAGGGCTGGTGGTGGATTTGCGTTCTGGGCTAGGGTTAGGGTTAGGGAACGGCAAGGCTTAGGGCACAGGTGAGTGTACGGAAACGTGGGAGGGTCAGGCTACGTGCTGACGCACGGTTCAGTGCCAGCGTATGGGCCAGGAATAGGGTACGGCGTAAGGTAAGGTGTAGGGCTGGTGGTGGGTTTCTATTCCGTGCTAGGGTTAGGGTTAGGGAACGGCAAGGCTTAGGGCACAGGTGAGGGTACGGAAACGCGGGAGGGTAAGGCTAAGTGCTGATGCACGGGTCAGTGCCAGAGTACGGGCCAGGAGTAGGCAACGGGGTTGGGTAAGGTGTAGGGCTAGTGGTGGGTATCCGTTTTGGGCTAGGGTTAGGGTTAGGGAACGGCAAGGCTTAGGGCACAGGTGAGGGTACGGAAACGTGGGAGGGTCGGGCTACGTGCTGACGCATGGGTCATTGCCAGTGTACGGGCCAGGAGTAGGCAACGGCGTAAGGTAAGGTGTAGGGCTGGTGGTTGGTTTCCGTTCCAGGCTAGGGTTAGGGTTAGGGAACGGCAAGGCTTAGGGCACAGGTGAGGGTACGGAAACGTGTTAGGGTCGGGCTACGTGCTGATGCACGGTTCAGTGCCAGCGTACGGGCCAGGAATAGGGTACGGCGTAAGGTAAGGTGTAGTGCTGGTGGTGGGTTTCCGTTCCGGGCTAGGGTTAGGGTTAGGGAACGGCAAGTCTTAGGGCACACGTGAGGGTACGGACACGTGGGAGGGTCAGGCTACGTGCTGACGCACGGGTCAGTGCCAGCGTACGGGCCAGGAGTAGGGTACGGCGTAAGGTAAGGTGTAGGGCTTGTGGTTGATTTCTGTTCCAGGCTAGGGTTAGGGTTAGGGAACGACAAGGCTTAGGGCACAGGTGAGGGTACCAAACGTGGGAGGGTCGGGCAACGTGCTGACGCACGGGTCAGTGCCAGCGTACGGGCCAGGAGTAGGCAACGGCGTAGGATAAAGTGTAGGGCTGGTGGTGAATTTGCGTTCCGGGCTAGGGTTAGGGTTAGGGAACGGCAAGGCTTAGGGCACAGGTGAGGGTACGGAAACGTGGGCGGGTCAGGCTACATGCTGACGCACGGGTCAGTGCCAGCGTACGGGTCAGGAGTAGGGTACGGCATAACGTAAGGTGTAGGGCTGGTGGTGTGTTTCCGTTAAGGGCTAGGGTTAGGGTTAGGGAACGGCAAGGCTTAGCGCACAGGTGAGGGTACGGAAACGCGGGAGGGTAAGGCTACGTGCTGATGCATGGGTCAGTGCCAGATTACAGGCCAGGAGTAGGCAACGGCGTAGGCTAAGGTGTAGGGCTGGTGGTGGGTTTCCGTTCCGGGCTAGGGTTAGGGTTAGGGAACAGCAAGGCTTAGGGCACAGGTGAGGGTACGGAAACGTGGGAGGGTCAGGCTACGTGCTGACGCATGGATCAGTGCCAGCATACGGGCCAGGAGTAGGGTTCGGCGTAAGGTAAGGTGTAGGGCTTGTGGTTGATTTCCGTTCCAGGCTAGGGTTAGGGTTAGGGAACAGAAAGGCTTAGGGCACAGGTGAGGGTACGGAAACGTGGGAGGGTCGGGCTACGTGCTGACGCACGGTTCAGTGCCAGCGTATGGGCCAGGAGTAGGGTACGGCGTAAGGTAAGGTGTAGGGCTTGTGGTTGATTTCCCTTCCAGCCTAGGGTTAGGGATAGGGAACGGCAAGTCTTAGGGCACAGGTGAGGGTACGGAAACGTGGGAGGGTCGGGCTACGTGCTGACGCACGGGTCAGTGCCATCGTACGGGCCAGGAGTAGGCAACGGCATAGGATAAAGTGTAGGGCTGGTGGTGGATTTGCGTTCTGGGCTAGAGTTAGGGTTAGGGAACGGCAAGGCTTAGGGCACAGGTCAGGGTACGGAAACGCGGGAGGTTAAGGCTACGTGCTGATGCACGGGTCAGTGCCAGAGGACAGGCCAGGAGTAGGCAACGGCGTAGGGTAAGGTGTAGGGCTGGTGGTGGATTTGCGTTCCGGGCTAGGGTTAGGGTTAGGGAACGGCAAGGCTTAGGGCACAGGTGAGGGTACGGAAACGTGGGAGGGTCAGGCTACGTGCTGACGCACGGGTCAGTGCCATCGTACGGGACAGGAGTAGGGTACGGCGTAATGTAAGGTGTAGGGCTGGTGGTGGGTTTCTATTCCGGGCAAGGGTTAGGGTTAGGGAACGGCAAGGCTTAGGGCACAGGTGAGGGTACGGAAACGTGGGAGGGTCAGGCTACGTGCTGACGCACGTTTCAGTGCCAGCGTACGGGCCAGGAATAGGGTACGGCGTAAGGTAAGGTGTAGGGCTGGTGGTGGGTTTCTGTTCCGGGCTAGGGTTAGGGTTAGGGAACGGCAAGTCTTAGGGCACAGGGGAGGGTACGGAAACGTTGGAGTGTCAGGCTACGTGCATACGCACGGGTCAGTGCCAGCGTACAGGCCAGGAGTAGGGTACGGCGTAAGGTAAGGTGTAGGGCTTGTGGTTGATTTCTGTTCCAGGCTAGGGTTAGGGTTAGGGAACGGCAAGGCTTAGGGCACAGGTGAGGGTACGGGAAAGTGGGAGGGTCGGGCTACGTGCTGACGCAAGGGTCAGTGCAAGCGTACGGGCCAGGAGTAGGCAACGGCGTAGGATAAAGTGTAGGGCTGGTGGTGGATTTGCGTTCTGGGCTAGGGTTAGGGTTAGGGAACGGCAAGGCTTAGGGCACAGGTGAGGGTACGGACACGTGGGAGGGTCAGGCTACGTGCTGACGCACGGTTCAGTGCCAGCGTATGGGCCAGGAATAGGTTACGGCGTAAGGTAAGGTGTAGGGCTGGTGGTGGGTTTCCGTTCAGGGCTAGGGTTAGGGTTAGGGAACGGCAAGGCTTAGGGCACAGGTGAGGGTACGGAAAAGTGGGAGGGTCAGGCTACGTGGTGACGCACAGATCAGTGCCAGCGTACGGGCCAGGAGTAGGGTACGGCGTAAGGTAAGGTGTAGGGCTTGTGGTTGATTTCCGTTCCAAGCTAGGGTTAGGGTTAGGGAACAGCAAGGCTTAGGGCACAGGTGAGGTTACGGAAACGTGGGTGGGTCGGGCTACGTGCTGACGCACGGGTCAGTGCCAGCGTACGGGCCAGGAGTAGGCAACGGCGTAGGATAAAGTGTAGGGCTGGTGTTGGATTTGCGTTCTGAGCTAGGGTTAGGGTTAGGGAACGGCAAGGCTTAGGGCACAGGTGAGTGTACGGAAACGTGGGAGGGTCGGGCTACGTGCTGACGCACGGGTCAGTGCCAGCGTACGGGCCAGGAGTAGGCAACGGCGTAGGATAAAGTGTAGGGCTGGTGTTGGATTTGCGTTCTGGGCTAGGGTTAGGGTTAGGGAACGGCAAGGCTTAGTGCACAGGTCAGGGTACGGAAACGCGGGAGGGTAAGGCTTCGTGCTGATGCAAGGGTCAGTGCCAGAGTACAGGCCAGG
Organism: Mesoplodon bidens; assembly: GCF_964165515.1. Classification (NCBI taxonomy): domain Eukaryota; kingdom Metazoa; phylum Chordata; class Mammalia; order Artiodactyla; family Ziphiidae; genus Mesoplodon; species Mesoplodon bidens. The sequence continues at coordinate 80,467 of NW_027672192.1, read as the reverse complement.
AGTAGGCAACGGCATAGGGTAAGCTGTAGGGCTGCTGGTGGGTTTCCGTTCCGGGCTAGGGTTAGGGTTAGGGAACGGCAAGGCTTAGGGCACAGGTGAGGGTAAGGAAACGTGGGAGGGTCAGGCTACATGCTGACGCACGGGTCAGTGCCAGCGTACGGGCCAGGAGTAGGCAGCAGCGTAGGATAAAGTGTAGGGCTGGTGGTGGGTTTCCGTTCCAGGCTAGGGTTAGAGTTAGGGAACGGCAAGGCTTAGGGCACAGGGGAGTGTACGGAAACGTGGGAGGGTCGTGCTACGTGCTGACACACGGGTCAGTGCCAGCGTACGGGACAGGAGTGGGCAACGGCGTAGGATAAAGTGTAGGGCTGGTGGTGGATTTGCGTTCCGGGCTAGGGTTAGGGTTAGGGAACGGCAAGTCTTAGGGCACAGGAGAGGGTACGGAAACGTGGGAGGGTCAGGCTGTGTGCTGACGCATTGGTCATTGCCAGCGTACGGGTCAGGAGTAGGGTACGGCGTAAGGTAAGGTGTAGGGCTGGTGGTGGGTTTCTATTCCAGGCTAGGCTTAGGGTTAGGGAACGGCAAGGCTTAGGGCACAGGTGAGGGTACGGAAACGTGGGAGGGTCAGGCTACGTGCTGACGCACGGTTCAGTGCCAGCGTACGGGCCAGGAATAGGGTACGGCGTAAGGTAAGGTGTAGGGCTGGTGGTGCGTTTCTATTCCGGGCTAGGGTTAGGGTTAGGGAACGGCAAGGCTTAGGGCACAGGTCAGGGTACGGAAACGCGGGAGGGTAAGGCTACGTGCTGATGCACGTGTCAGTGCCAGAGTACGGGCCAGGAGTAGGCAACGGGGTTGGGTAAGGTGTAGGGCTGGTGACGGGTATCCGTTTTGGGCTAGGGTTAGGGTTAGGGAACGGCAAGGCTTAGGGCACAGGTGAGGGTACGGAAACGTGGGAGGGTCAGGCTACGTGCTGACGCACGGGTCAGTGCCAGCGTACGGGTCAGGAGTAGGGTACGGCGTAAGGTAAGGTGTAGGGCTGGTGGTGTGTTTCCGTTAAGGGCTAGGATTAGGGTTAGGGAACGGCAAGGCTTAGGGCACAGGTGAGGGTACGGAAACGTGGGAGGGTCGGGCTACGTGCTGACGCACGGTTCAGTGCCAGCGTACGGGCCAGGAGTAGGCAACGGCGTAGGATAAAGTGTAGGGCTGGTAGTGAATTTGCGTTCCGGGCTAGGGTTAGGGTTAGGGAACGGCAAGGCTTAGGGCACAGGTGAGGGTACGGAAACGTGGGAGGGTCAGGCTACGTGCTGACGCACGGGTCAGTGCCAGCGTATGGGTCAGGAGTAGGGTACGGCGTAAGGTAAGGTGTAGGGCTGGTGGTGGGTTTCCATTAAGTGCTAGGGTTAGGGTTAGGGAACTGCAAGGCTTAGGGCACAGGTGAGGGTACAGAAACGCGGGAGGGTAAGGGTACGTGCTGTTGCACGGGTCAGTGCCACAGTACAGGCCAGGAATAGGCAACGGCGTATGGTAAGGTATAGGGCTGGTGGTGGGTTTCCGTTCCGGGCTAGGGTTAGGGTTAGGGAACGGCAAGGCTTAGGGCACAGGTGAGGGTAAGGAAACGTGGGAGGGTCGGGCTACGTGCTGACGCACGGGTCAGTGCCAGCGTAAAGGCCAGGAGTAGGGTATGGCGTAAGGTAAGGTGTAGGGCTTGTGGTTGATTTCCTTTCCAGGCTAGGGTTAGGGTTGGGGAACGGCAAGGCTTAAGGCACAGGTGCGGGTACGGAAACATGGGAGGGTCGGGTTACGTGCTGACGCACGGGTCAGTGCCAGCGTGCGGGCCAGGAGTAGGCAACGGCGTAGGATAAAGTGTAGGGCTGGTGGTGGATTTGCCTTCTGGGCTAGGGTTAGGGTTAGGGAACGGCAAGGCTTACGGCACAGGTCAGGGTACGGCAACCCGGGAGGGTAAGGGTACGTGCTGATGCATGGGTCAGTGCCAGATTACAGGCCAGGAGTAGGCAACGGCGTAGGGTAAGGTGTAGGGCTGGTGGTGGGTTTCCGTTCCGGGCTAGGGTTAGGGTTAGGGAACAGCAAGGCTTAGGGCACAGTTGAGGGTAAGGAAACGTGGGAGGGTCGTGCTATGTGCTGACCCACGGGTCAGTGCCAGCGTACGGGCCAGAAGTAGGGTACGGCGTAAGGTAAGGTTTAGGGCTTGTGGTTGATTTCTGTTCCAGGCTAGGGTTAGGGTTAGGGAACGGCAAGGCTTAGGGCACAGGTGAGTGTACGGAAACGTGGGAGGGTCGGGCTACGTGCTGACGCACGGGTCAGTGCCAGCGTACGGGCCAGGAGTAGGCAACGGCGTAGGATAAAGTGTAGGGCAGGTGGTGAATTTGCGTTCCGGGCTAGGGTTAGGGTTAGGGAACGGCAAGGCTTAGGGCACAGGTGAGGGTACGGAAACGTTGGAGTGTCAGGCTACGTGCAGACGCACGGGTCAGTGCCAGCGTACAGGCCAGGAGTAGGGTACGGCGTAAGGTAAGGTGTAGGGCTTGTGGTTGATTTCTGTTCCAGGCTAGGGTTAGGGTTAGGGAACGGCAAGGCTTAGGGCACAGGTGAGGGTACGGGAAAGTGGGAGGGTCGGGCTACGTGCTGACGCAAGGGTCAGTGCAAGCGTACGGGCCAGGAGTAGGCAACGGCGTAGGATAAAGTGTAGGGCTGGTGGTGGATTTGCGTTCTGGGCTAGGGTTAGGGTTAGGGAACGGCAAGGCTTAGGGCACAGGTGAGGGTACGGAAACGTGGGAGGGTCAGGCTACGTGCTGACGCACGGTTCAGTGCCAGCGTATGGGCCAGGAATAGGGTACGGCGTAAGGTAAGGTGTAGGGCTGGTGGTGGGTTTCTATTCCGTGCTAGGGTTAGGGTTAGGGAACGGCAAGGCTTAGGGCACAGGTGAGGGTACGGAAACGCGGGAGGGTAAGGCTAAGTGCTGATGCACGGGTCAGTGCCAGAGTACGGGCCAGGAGTAGGCAACGGGGTTGGGTAAGGTGTAGGGCTGGTGGTGGGTATCCGTTTTGGGCTAGGGTTAGGGTTAGGGAACGGCAAGGCTTAGGGCACAGGTGAGGGTACGGAAACGTGGGAGGGTCGGGCTACGTGCTGACGCATGGGTCATTGCCAGTGTACGGGCCAGGAGTAGGCAACGGCGTAAGGTAAGGTGTAGGGCTGGTGGTTGGTTTCCGTTCCAGGCTAGGGTTAGGGTTAGGGAACGGCAAGGCTTAGGGCACAGGTGAGGGTACGGAAACGTGTTAGGGTCGGGCTACGTGCTGATGCACGGTTCAGTGCCAGCGTACGGGCCAGGAATAGGGTACGGCGTAAGGTAAGGTGTAGTGCTGGTGGTGGGTTTCCGTTCCGGGCTAGGGTTAGGGTTAGGGAACGGCAAGTCTTAGGGCACACGTGAGGGTACGGACACGTGGGAGGGTCAGGCTACGTGCTGACGCACGGGTCAGTGCCAGCGTACGGGCCAGGAGTAGGGTACGGCGTAAGGTAAGGTGTAGGGCTTGTGGTTGATTTCTGTTCCAGGCTAGGGTTAGGGTTAGGGAACGACAAGGCTTAGGGCACAGGTGAGGGTACCAAACGTGGGAGGGTCGGGCTACGTGCTGACGCACGGGTCAGTGCCAGCGTATGGGCCAGGAGTAGGCAACGGCGTAGGATAAAGTGTAGGGCTGGTGGTGAATTTGCGTTCCGGGCTAGGGTTAGGGTTAGGGAACGGCAAGGCTTAGGGCACAGGTGAGGGTACGGAAACGTGGGCGGGTCAGGCTACATGCTGACGCACGGGTCAGTGCCAGCGTACGGGTCAGGAGTAGGGTACGGCATAACGTAAGGTGTAGGGCTGGTGGTGTGTTTCCGTTAAGGGCTAGGGTTAGGGTTAGGGAACGGCAAGGCTTAGCGCACAGGTGAGGGTACGGAAACGCGGGAGGGTAAGGCTACGTGCTGATGCACGGGTCAGTGCCAGATTACAGACCAGGAGTAGGCAACGGCGTAGGCTAAGGTGTAGGGCTGGTGGTGGGTTTCCGTTCCGGGCTAGGGTTAGGGTTAGGGAACAGCAAGGCTTAGGGCACAGGTGAGGGTACGGAAACGTGGGAGGGTCAGGCTACGTGCTGACGCATGGATCAGTGCCAGCATACGGGCCAGGAGTAGGGTTCGGCGTAAGGTAAGGTGTAGGGCTTGTGGTTGATTTCCGTTCCAGGCTAGGGTTAGGGTTAGGGAACAGAAAGGCTTAGGGCACAGGTGAGGGTACGGAAACGTGGGAGGGTCGGGCTACGTGCTGACGCACGGTTCAGTGCCAGCGTATGGGCCAGGAGTAGGGTACGGCGTAAGGTAAGGTGTAGGGCTTGTGGTTGATTTCCCTTCCAGCCTAGGGTTAGGGATAGGGAACGGCAAGTCTTAGGGCACAGGTGAGGGTACGGAAACGTGGGAGGGTCGGGCTACGTGCTGACGCACGGGTCAGTGCCATCATACGGGCCAGGAGTAGGCAACGGCATAGGATAAAGTGTAGGGCTGGTGGTGGATTTGCGTTCTGGGCTAGAGTTAGGGTTAGGGAACGGCAAGGCTTAGGGCACAGGTCAGGGTACGGAAACGCGGGAGGTTAAGGCTACGTGCTGATGCACGGGTCAGTGCCAGAGGACAGGCCAGGAGTAGGCAACGGCGTAGGGTAAGGTGTAGGGCTGGTGGTGGATTTGCGTTCCGGGCTAGGGTTAGGGTTAGGGAACGGCAAGGCTTAGGGCACAGGTGAGGGTACGGAAACGTGGGAGGGTCAGGCTACGTGCTGACGCACGGGTCAGTGCCATCGTACGGGACAGGAGTAGGGTACGGCGTAATGTAAGGTGTAGGGCTGGTGGTGGGTTTCTATTCCGGGCAAGGGTTAGGGTTAGGGAACGGCAAGGCTTAGGGCACAGGTGAGGGTACGGAAACGTGGGAGGGTCAGGCTACGTGCTGACGCACGTTTCAGTGCCAGCGTACGGGCCAGGAATAGGGTACGGCGTAAGGTAAGGTGTAGGGCTGGTGGTGGGTTTCTGTTCCGGGCTAGGGTTAGGGTTAGGGAACGGCAAGTCTTAGGGCACAGGGGAGGGTACGGAAACGTTGGAGTGTCAGGCTACGTGCATACGCACGGGTCAGTGCCAGCGTACAGGCCAGGAGTAGGGTACGGCGTAAGGTAAGGTGTAGGGCTTGTGGTTGATTTCTGTTCCAGGCTAGGGTTAGGGTTAGGGAACGGCAAGGCTTAGGGCACAGGTGAGGGTACGGGAAAGTGGGAAGGTCGGGCTACGTGCTGACGCAAGGGTCAGTGCAAGCGTACGGGCCAGGAGTAGGCAACGGCGTAGGATAAAGTGTAGGGCTGGTGGTGGATTTGCGTTCTGGGCTAGGGTTAGGGTTAGGGAACGGCAAGGCTTAGGGCACAGGTGAGGGTACGGACACGTGGGAGGGTCAGGCTACGTGCTGACGCACGGTTCAGTGCCAGCGTATGGGCCAGGAATAGGTTACGGCGTAAGGTAAGGTGTAGGGCTGGTGGTGGGTTTCCGTTCAGGGCTAGGGTTAGGGTTAGGGAACGGCAAGGCTTAGGGCACAGGTGAGGGTACGGAAAAGTGGGAGGGTCAGGCTACGTGGTGACGCACAGATCAGTGCCAGCGTACGGGCCAGGAGTAGGGTACGGCGTAAGGTAAGGTGTAGGGCTTGTGGTTGATTTCCGTTCCAAGCTAGGGTTAGGGTTAGGGAACAGCAAGGCTTAGGGCACAGGTGAGGTTACGGAAACGTGGGTGGGTCGGGCTACGTGCTGACGCACGGGTCAGTGCCAGCGTACGGGCCAGGAGTAGGCAACGGCGTAGGATAAAGTGTAGGGCTGGTGTTGGATTTGCGTTCTGAGCTAGGGTTAGGGTTAGGGAACGGCAAGGCTTAGGGCACAGGTGAGTGTACGGAAACGTGGGAGGGTCGGGCTACGTGCTGACGCACGGGTCAGTGCCAGCGTACGGGCCAGGAGTAGGCAACGGCGTAGGATAAAGTGTAGGGCTGGTGTTGGATTTGCGTTCTGGGCTAGGGTTAGGGTTAGGGAACGGCAAGGCTTAGTGCACAGGTCAGGGTACGGAAACGCGGGAGGGTAAGGCTTCGTGCTGATGCAAGGGTCAGTGCCAGAGTACAGGCCAGGAGTAGGCAACGGCATAGGGTAAGCTGTAGGGCTGCTGGTGGGTTTCCGTTCCGGGCTAGGGTTAGGGTTAGGGAACGGCAAGGCTTAGGGCACAGGTGAGGGTAAGGAAACGTGGGAGGGTCAGGCTACATGCTGACGCACGGGTCAGTGCCAGCGTACGGGCCAGGAGTAGGCAGCAGCGTAGGACAAAGTGTAGGGCTGGTGGTGGGTTTCCGTTCCAGGCTAGGGTTAGAGTTAGGGAACGGCAAGGCTTAGGGCACAGGGGAGTGTACGGAAACGTGGGAGGGTCGTGCTACGTGCTGACACACGGGTCAGTGCCAGCGTACGGGACAGGAGTGGGCAACGGCGTAGGATAAAGTGTAGGGCTGGTGGTGGATTTGCGTTCCGGGCTAGGGTTAGGGTTAGGGAACGGCAAGTCTTAGGGCACAGGAGAGGGTACGGAAACGTGGGAGGGTCAGGCTGTGTGCTGACGCATTGGTCATTGCCAGCGTACGGGACAGGAGTAGGGTACGGCGTAAGGTAAGGTGTAGGGCTGGTGGTGGGTTTCTATTCCAGGCTAGGGTTAGGGTTAGGGAACGGCAAGGCTTAGGGCACAGGTGAGGGTACGGAAACGTGGGAGGGTCAGGCTACGTGCTGACGCACGGTTCAGTGCCAGCGTACGGGCCAGGAATAGGGTACGGCGTAAGGTAAGGTGTAGGGCTGGTGGTGCGTTTCTATTCCGGGCTAGGGTTAGGGTTAGGGAACGGCAAGGCTTAGGGCACAGGTCAGGGTACGGAAACGCGGGAGGGTAAGGCTACGTGCTGATGCACGTGTCAGTGCCAGAGTACGGGCCAGGAGTAGGCAACGGGGTTGGGTAAGGTGTAGGGCTGGTGACGGGTATCCGTTTTGGGCTAGGGTTAGGGTTAGGGAACGGCAAGGCTTAGGGCACAGGTGAGGGTACGGAAACGTGGGAGGGTCAGGCTACGTGCTGACGCACGGGTCAGTGCCAGCGTACGGGTCAGGAGTAGGGTACGGCGTAAGGTAAGGTGTAGGGCTGGTGGTGTGTTTCCGTTAAGGGCTAGGATTAGGGTTAGGGAACGGCAAGGCTTAGGGCACAGGTGAGGGTACGGAAACGTGGGAGGGTCGGGCTACGTGCTGACGCACGGTTCAGTGCCAGCGTACGGGCCAGGAGTAGGCAACGGCGTAGGATAAAGTGTAGGGCTGGTAGTGAATTTGCGTTCCGGGCTAGGGTTAGGGTTAGGGAACGGCAAGGCTTAGGGCACAGGTGAGGGTACGGAAACGTGGGAGGGTCAGGCTACGTGCTGACGCACGGGTCAGTGCCAGCGTATGGGTCAGGAGTAGGGTACGGCGTAAGGTAAGGTGTAGGGCTGGTGGTGGGTTTCCATTAAGTGCTAGGGTTAGGGTTAGGGAACGGCAAGGCTTAGGGCACAGGTGAGGGTACAGAAACGCGGGAGGGTAAGGGTACGTGCTGTTGCACGGGTCAGTGCCACAGTACAGGCCAGGAATAGGCAACGGCGTATGGTAAGGTATAGGGCTGGTGGTGGGTTTCCGTTCCGGGCTAGGGTTAGGGTTAGGGAACGGCAAGGCTTAGGGCACAGGTGAGGGTAAGGAAACGTGGGAGGGTCGGGCTACGTGCTGACGCACGGGTCAGTGCCAGCGTAAAGGCCAGGAGTAGGGTATGGCGTAAGGTAAGGTGTAGGGCTTGTGGTTGATTTCCTTTCCAGGCTAGGGTTAGGGTTGGGGAACGGCAAGGCTTAAGGCACAGGTGCGGGTACGGAAACATGGGAGGGTCGGGTTACGTGCTGACGCACGGGTCAGTGCCAGCGTGCGGGCCAGGAGTAGGCAACGGCGTAGGATAAAGTGTAGGGCTGGTGGTGGATTTGCCTTCTGGGCTAGGGTTAGGGTTAGGGAACGGCAAGGCTTACGGCACAGGTCAGGGTACGGCAACCCGGGAGGGTAAGGGTACGTGCTGATGCATGGGTCAGTGCCAGATTACAGGCCAGGAGTAGGCAACGGCGTAGGGTAAGGTGTAGGGCTGGTGGTGGGTTTCCGTTCCGGGCTAGGGTTAGGGTTAGGGAACAGCAAGGCTTAGGGCACAGTTGAGGGTACGGAAACGTGGGAGGGTCGTGCTATGTGCTGACCCACGGGTCAGTGCCAGCGTACGGGCCAGGAGTAGGCAACGGCGTAAGGTAAAGTGAAGGGCTGGTGGTTGGTTTCCGCTCAAGGCTAGGGTTAGGGTTAGGGAACGGCAAGGCTTAGGGCACACGTGAGGGTACGGAAACGTGGGAGGGTCGGGCTACATGCTGACGCACGGGTCATTGCCAGGGTACGGGCCAGGAGTAGGCAACGGCGTAGGATAAAGTGTAGGGCTGGTGGTGGATTTGCGTTCTGGGCTAGGGTTAGGGTTAGGGAACGGCAAGGCTTAGGGCACAGGTGAGGGTACGGAAAAGTGGGAGGGTCAGGCTACGTTTTGACGCACGGTTCAGTGCCTGCGTACGGGCCAGGAATAGGGTACGGCGTAAGGTAAGGTGTAGGGCTGGTGGTGGGTTTCTGTTCCGGGCTAGGGTTAGGGTTAGGGAACGGCAAGGCTTAGGGCACAGGTGAGGGTACGGAAACGTGGGAGGGTCAGGCTACGTGCTGACGCATGGATCAGTGCCAGCATCCGGGCCAGGAGTAGGGTACGGCGTAAGGTAAGGTGTAGGGCTTGTTTTTGATTTCCGTTCCAGGCTAGGGTTAGGGTTAGGGAACGGCAAGGCTTAGGGCACAGGTGAGGGTACGGAAACGTGGGAGGGTCGGGCTACGTGCTGAAGCACGGGTCATTGCCAGCATACGGGCCAGGAGTAGGGTACGGCGTAAGGTAAGGTGTAGGGCTTGTGGTTGATTTCCCTTCCAGGCTAGGGTTAGGGATAGGGAACGGCAAGTCTTAGGGCACAGGTGACGGTACGGAAACGTGGGAGGGTCGGGCTACGTGCTGACGCACGGTCAGTGCCATCGTACGGGCCAGGAGTAGGCAACGGCATAGGATAAAGTGTAGGGCTGGTGGTGGATTTGCGTTCTGGGCTCGAGTTAGGGTTAGGGAAAGGCAAGGCTTAGGGCACAGGTCAGGGTACGGAAATGCGGGAGGGTAAGGCTACGTGCTGATGCACGGGTCAGTGCCAGAGGACAGGCCAGGAGTAGGCAACGGCGTAGGGTAAGGTGTAGGGCTGGTGGTGGATTTGCGTTCAGGGCTAGGGTTAGGGTTAGGGAACGGCAAGTCTTAGGGCACAGGTGAGGGTACGGAAACGTTGGAGTGTCAGGCTACGTGCAGACGCACGGGTCAGTGCCAGCGTACAGGCCAGGAGTAGGGTACGGCGTAAGGTAAGGTGTAGGGCTTGTGGTTGATTTCTGTTCCAGGCTAGGGTTAGGGTTAGGGAACGGCAAGGCTTAGGGCACAGGTGAGGGTACGGAAAAGTGGGAGGGTCGGGCTACGTGGTGACGCACGGATCAGTGCCAGCGTACGGGCCAGGAGTAGGGTACGGCATAAGGTAAGGTGGAGGGCTTGTGGTTGATTTCCGTTCCAGGCTAGGGTTAGGGTTAGGGAACGGCAAGGCTTAGGGCACAGGTGAGGGTACGGAAACGTGGGTGGGTCGGACTACGTGATGACGCACGGGTCAGTGCCAGCGTACGGGTCAGGAGTAGGCAGCGGCGTAGGATACAGTGTAGGGCTGGTGGTGGATTTGCGTTCTGGGCTAGGGTTAGGGTTAGGGAATGGCAAGGCTTAGGACACAGGTCAGGGTAAGGAAACGCGGGAGCGTAAGGCTACGTGCTGATGGACGGGTCAGTGCCAGAGTACAGGCCAGGAATAGGCAACGGCGAATAGTGAGGTGTAGGGCTGGTGGTGGGTTTCCGTTCCGGGCTAGGGTTAGGGTTAGGGAACGGCAAGGCTTAGGGCACAGGTGAGGGTACGGAAACGTGGGAGGGTCAGGCTACGTGCTGACGCACGGGTCAGTGTCAGCGTACGGGCCAGGAGTAGGCAACGGCGTAAGGTAAGGTGTAGGGCTGGTGGTTGGTTTCCGTTCCAGGCTAGGGTTAGGGTTAGGGAACGGCAAGGCTTAGGGCACAGGTGAGGGTACGGAAACGTGGGAAGGTCAGGCTACGTGCTGACGCACGGGTCAGTGCCAGCGTACGGGCCAGGAGTAGGGTACGGCGTGAGGTAAGGTGTAGGGCTTGTGGTTGATTTCCGTTCCAGGCTAGGGTCAGGGTTAGGGAACGGCAAGGCTTAGGGCACAGGTGAGGGTACGGAAACGTGGGATGGTCGGGCTACGTGCTGACGCACGGATCAGTGCCAGCGTACGGTCCAGGAGTAGGCAACGGCGTAGGATAAAGTGTAGGGCTGGTGGTGGATTTGCGTTCTGGGCTAGGGTTAGGGTTAGGGAACGGCAAGGCTTAAGGCACAGGTCAGGGTACGGAAATGCGGGAGGGTAAGGCTACGTGCTGATGCACGTGTCAGTGCCAGAGTACAGGCCAAGAGTAGGCAACGGCGTAGGGTAAGGTGTAGGGCTGGTGGTGGGTTTCCGTTCCGGGCTAGGGTTAGCGTTAGGGAACTGCAAGGCTTAGGGCACAGGTGAGGGTACGGAAACGTGGGAGGGTAAGGCTACGTGCTGACGCACGTGTCAGTGCCAGCGTACGAGCCAGGAGTAGGCAACGGCGTAAGGTAAGGTGTAGGGCTGGTGGTTGGTTTCCGTTCCAGGCTAGGGTTAGGGTTAGGGAACGGCAAGGCTTAGGGCACAGGTGAGGGTACGGCAACGTGGGAGGGTCGGGCTACGTGCTGACACACGGGTCAGTGCCAGCGTACGGGCCAGGAGTAGGCAACGGCGTTTGATAAAGTGTACTGCTGGTGGTGGATTTGCGTTCCGGGCTAGGGTTAGGGTTAGGGAACGGCAAGGCTTAGGGCACAGGTGAGGGTACGGAAACGTGGGACTGTCAGGCTATGTGCTGACACATTTGTCATTGCCAGCGTACGGGTCAGGAGTAGGGTACGGCGTAAGGTAAGGTGTAGGGCTGGAGGTGGGTTTCTATTCCGGGCTAGGGTTAGGGTTAGGGAACGGCAAGGCTTAGGGCACAGGTGAGGGTACGGAAACGTGGGAGGGTCAGGCTACGTGCTGACGCATGGGTCAGTGCCAGCGTACGGGCCAGGAGTAGGGTACGGCGTAAGGTAAGGTGTAGGGCTTGCGGTTGATTTCTGTTCCAGGCTAGGGTTAGGGTTAGGGAACGGCAAGGCTTAGGGCACAGGTGAGTGTACGGAAACGTGGGAGGGTCGGGCTACGTGCTGACGCACGGGTCAGTGCCAGCGTACGGGCCAGGAGTAGGCAACGGCGTAGGATAAAGTGTAGGGCTGGTGTTGGATTTGCGTTCTGAGCTAGGGTTAGGGTTAGGGAACGGCAAGGCTTAGGGCACAGGTGAGGGTACGGAAACGTGGGAGGGTCGGGCTACGTGCTGACGCACGGGTCAGTGCCAGCGTACGGGCCAGGAGTAGGCAACGGCGTAGGATAAAGTGTAGGGCTGGTGTTGGATTTGCGTTCTGGGCTAGGGTTAGGGTTAGGGAACGGCAAGGCTTAGGGCACAGGTCAGGGTACGGAAACGCGGGAGGGTAAGGCTACGTGCTGATGCACGGGTCAGTGCCAGAGGACAGGCCAGGAGTAGGCAACGGCGTAGGGTAAGGTGTAGGGCTGGTGGTGGATTTGCGTTCAGGGCTAGGGTTAGGGTTAGGGAACGGCAAGTCTTAGGGCACAGGTGAGGGTACGGAAACGTTGGAGTGTCAGGCTACGTGCAGACGCACGGGTCAGTGCCAGCGTACAGGCCAGGAGTAGGGTACGGCGTAAGGTAAGGTGTAGGGCTTGTGGTTGATTTCTGTTCCAGGCTAGGGTTAGGGTTAGGGAACGGCAAGGCTTAGGGCACAGGTGAGGGTACGGAAAAGTGGGAGGGTCGGGCTACGTGGTGACGCACGGATCAGTGCCAGCGTACGGGCCAGGAGTAGGGTACGGCATAAGGTAAGGTGGAGGGCTTGTGGTTGATTTCCGTTCCAGGCTAGGGTTAGGGTTAGGGAACGGCAAGGCTTAGGGCACAGGTGAGGGTACGGAAACGTGGGTGGGTCGGACTACGTGATGACGCACGGGTCAGTGCCAGCGTACGGGTCAGGAGTAGGCAGCGGCGTAGGATACAGTGTAGGGCTGGTGGTGGATTTGCGTTCTGGGCTAGGGTTAGGGTTAGGGAATGGCAAGGCTTAGGACACAGGTCAGGGTAAGGAAACGCGGGAGCGTAAGTCTACGTGCTGATGCACGGGTCAGTGCCAGAGTACAGGCCAGGAATAGGCAACGGCGAATAGTGAGGTGTAGGGCTGGTGGTGGGTTTCCGTTCCGGGCTAGGGTTAGGGTTAGGGAACGGCAAGGCTTAGGGCACAGGTGAGGGTACGGAAACGTGGGAGGGTCAGGCTACGTGCTGACGCACGGGTCAGTGTCAGCGTACGGGCCAGGAGTAGGCAACGGCGTAAGGTAAGGTGTAGGGCTGGTGGTTGCTTTCCGTTCCAGGCTAGGGTTAGGGTTAGGGAACGGCAAGGCTTAGGGCACAGGTGAGGGTACGGAAACGTGGGAAGGTCAGGCTACGTGCTGACGCACGGGTCAGTGCCAGCGTACGGGCCAGGAGTAGGGTACGGCGTGAGGTAAGGTGTAGGGCTTGTGGTTGATTTCCGTTCCAGGCTAGGGTCAGGGTTAGGGAACGGCAAGGCTTAGGGCACAGGTGAGGGTACGGAAACGTGGGATGGTCGGGCTACGTGCTGACGCACGGATCAGTGCCAGCGTACGGGCCAGGAGTAGGCAACGGCGTAGGATAAAGTGTAGGGCTGGTGTTGGATTTGCGTTCTGAGCTAGGGTTAGGGTTAGGGAACGGCAAGGCTTAGGGCACAGGTGAGGGTACGGAAACGTGGGAGGGTCGGGCTACGTGCTGACGCACGGGTCAGTGCCAGCGTACGGGCCAGGAGTAGGCAACGGCGTAGGATAAAGTGTAGGGCTGGTGTTGGATTTGCGTTCTGGGCTAGGGTTAGGGTTAGGGAACGGCAAGGCTTAGGGCACAGGTCAGGGTACGGAAACGCGGGAGGGTAAGGCTACGTGCTGATGCACGGGTCAGTGCCAGAGGACAGGCCAGGAGTAGGCAACGGCGTAGGGTAAGGTGTAGGGCTGGTGGTGGATTTGCGTTCAGGGCTAGGGTTAGGGTTAGGGAACGGCAAGTCTTAGGGCACAGGTGAGGGTACGGAAACGTTGGAGTGTCAGGCTACGTGCAGACGCACGGGTCAGTGCCAGCGTACAGGCCAGGAGTAGGGTACGGCGTAAGGTAAGGTGTAGGGCTTGTGGTTGATTTCTGTTCCAGGCTAGGGTTAGGGTTAGGGAACGGCAAGGCTTAGGGCACAGGTGAGGGTACGGAAAAGTGGGAGGGTCGGGCTACGTGGTGACGCACGGATCAGTGCCAGCGTACGGGCCAGGAGTAGGGTACGGCATAAGGTAAGGTGGAGGGCTTGTGGTTGATTTCCGTTCCAGGCTAGGGTTAGGGTTAGGGAACGGCAAGGCTTAGGGCACAGGTGAGGGTACGGAAACGTGGGTGGGTCGGACTACGTGATGACGCACGGGTCAGTGCCAGCGTACGGGTCAGGAGTAGGCAGCGGCGTAGGATACAGTGTAGGGCTGGTGGTGGATTTGCGTTCTGGGCTAGGGTTAGGGTTAGGGAATGGCAAGGCTTAGGACACAGGTCAGGGTAAGGAAACGCGGGAGCGTAAGGCTACGTGCTGATGCACGGGTCAGTGCCAGAGTACAGGCCAGGAATAGGCAACGGCGAATAGTGAGGTGTAGGGCTGGTGGTGGGTTTCCGTTCCGGGCTAGGGTTAGGGTTAGGGAACGGCAAGGCTTACGGCACAGGTGAGGGTACGGAAACGTGGGATGGTCGGGCTACGTGCTGACGCACGGATCAGTGCCAGCGTACGGGCCAGGAGTAGGCAACGGCGTAGGATAAAGTGTAGGGCTGGTGTTGGATTTGCGTTCTGAGCTAGGGTTAGGGTTAGGGAACGGCAAGGCTTAGGGCACAGGTGAGGGTACGGAAACGTGGGAGGGTCGGGCTACGTGCTGACGCACGGGTCAGTGCCAGCGTACGGGCCAGGAGTAGGCAACGGCGTAGGATAAAGTGTAGGGCTGGTGTTGGATTTGCGTTCTGGGCTAGGGTTAGGGTTAGGGAACGGCAAGGCTTAGGGCACAGGTCAGGGTACGGAAACGCGGGAGGGTAAGGCTACGTGCTGATGCACGGGTCAGTGCCAGAGGACAGGCCAGGAGTAGGCAACGGCGTAGGGTAAGGTGTAGGGCTGGTGGTGGATTTGCGTTCAGGGCTAGGGTTAGGGTTAGGGAACGGCAAGTCTTAGGGCACAGGTGAGGGTACGGAAACGTTGGAGTGTCAGGCTACGTGCAGACGCACGGGTCAGTGCCAGCGTACAGGCCAGGAGTAGGGTACGGCGTAAGGTAAGGTGTAGGGCTTGTGGTTGATTTCTGTTCCAGGCTAGGGTTAGGGTTAGGGAACGGCAAGGCTTAGGGCACAGGTGAGGGTACGGAAAAGTGGGAGGGTCGGGCTACGTGGTGACGCACGGATCAGTGCCAGCGTACGGGCCAGGAGTAGGGTACGGCATAAGGTAAGGTGGAGGGCTTGTGGTTGATTTCCGTTCCAGGCTAGGGTTAGGGTTAGGGAACGGCAAGGCTTAGGGCACAGGTGAGGGTACGGAAACGTGGGTGGGTCGGACTACGTGATGACGCACGGGTCAGTGCCAGCGTACGGGTCAGGAGTAGGCAGCGGCGTAGGATACAGTGTAGGGCTGGTGGTGGATTTGCGTTCTGGGCTAGGGTTAGGGTTAGGGAATGGCAAGGCTTAGGACACAGGTCAGGGTAAGGAAACGCGGGAGCGTAAGGCTACGTGCTGATGCACGGGTCAGTGCCAGAGTACAGGCCAGGAATAGGCAACGGCGAATAGTGAGGTGTAGGGCTGGTGGTGGGTTTCCGTTCCGGGCTAGGGTTAGGGTTAGGGAACGGCAAGGCTTAGGGCACAGGTGAGGGTACGGAAACGTGGGAGGGTCAGGCTACGTGCTGACGCATGGGTCAGTGCCAGCGTACGGGCCAGGAGTAGGGTACGGCGTAAGGTAAGGTGTAGGGCTGGAGGTGGGTTTCTATTCCGGGCTAGGGTTAGGGTTAGGGAACGGCAAGGCTTAGGGCACAGGTGAGGGTACGGAAACGTGGGAGGGTCAGGCTACGTGCTGACGCATGGGTCAGTGCCAGCGTACGGGCCAGGAGTAGGGTACGGCGTAAGGTAAGGTGTAGGGCTTGCGGTTGATTTCTGTTCCAGGCTAGGGTTAGGGTTAGGGAACGGCAAGGCTTAGGGCACAGGTGAGTGTACGGAAACGTGGGAGGGTCGGGCTACGTGCTGACGCACGGGTCAGTGCCAGCGTACGGGCCAGGAGTAGGCAACGGCGTAGGATAAAGTGTAGGGCTGGTGTTGGATTTGCGTTCTGAGCTAGGGTTAGGGTTAGGGAACGGCAAGGCTTAGGGCACAGGTGAGGGTACGGAAACGTGGGAGGGTCGGGCTACGTGCTGACGCACGGGTCAGTGCCAGCGTACGGGCCAGGAGTAGGCAACGGCGTAGGATAAAGTGTAGGGCTGGTGTTGGATTTGCGTTCTGGGCTAGGGTTAGGGTTAGGGAACGGCAAGGCTTAGGGCACAGGTCAGGGTACGGAAACGCGGGAGGGTAAGGCTACGTGCTGATGCACGGGTCAGTGCCAGAGGACAGGCCAGGAGTAGGCAACGGCGTAGGGTAAGGTGTAGGGCTGGTGGTGGATTTGCGTTCAGGGCTAGGGTTAGGGTTAGGGAACGGCAAGTCTTAGGGCACAGGTGAGGGTACGGAAACGTTGGAGTGTCAGGCTACGTGCAGACGCACGGGTCAGTGCCAGCGTACAGGCCAGGAGTAGGGTACGGCGTAAGGTAAGGTGTAGGGCTTGTGGTTGATTTCTGTTCCAGGCTAGGGTTAGGGTTAGGGAACGGCAAGGCTTAGGGCACAGGTGAGGGTACGGAAAAGTGGGAGGGTCGGGCTACGTGGTGACGCACGGATCAGTGCCAGCGTACGGGCCAGGAGTAGGGTACGGCATAAGGTAAGGTGGAGGGCTTGTGGTTGATTTCCGTTCCAGGCTAGGGTTAGGGTTAGGGAACGGCAAGGCTTAGGGCACAGGTGAGGGTACGGAAACGTGGGTGGGTCGGACTACGTGATGACGCACGGGTCAGTGCCAGCGTACGGGTCAGGAGTAGGCAGCGGCGTAGGATACAGTGTAGGGCTGGTGGTGGATTTGCGTTCTGGGCTAGGGTTAGGGTTAGGGAATGGCAAGGCTTAGGACACAGGTCAGGGTAAGGAAACGCGGGAGCGTAAGTCTACGTGCTGATGCACGGGTCAGTGCCAGAGTACAGGCCAGGAATAGGCAACGGCGAATAGTGAGGTGTAGGGCTGGTGGTGGGTTTCCGTTCCGGGCTAGGGTTAGGGTTAGGGAACGGCAAGGCTTAGGGCACAGGTGAGGGTACGGAAACGTGGGAGGGTCAGGCTACGTGCTGACGCACGGGTCAGTGTCAGCGTACGGGCCAGGAGTAGGCAACGGCGTAAGGTAAGGTGTAGGGCTGGTGGTTGCTTTCCGTTCCAGGCTAGGGTTAGGGTTAGGGAACGGCAAGGCTTAGGGCACAGGTGAGGGTACGGAAACGTGGGAAGGTCAGGCTACGTGCTGACGCACGGGTCAGTGCCAGCGTACGGGCCAGGAGTAGGGTACGGCGTGAGGTAAGGTGTAGGGCTTGTGGTTGATTTCCGTTCCAGGCTAGGGTCAGGGTTAGGGAACGGCAAGGCTTAGGGCACAGGTGAGGGTACGGAAACGTGGGATGGTCGGGCTACGTGCTGACGCACGGATCAGTGCCAGCGTACGGGCCAGGAGTAGGCAACGGCGTAGGATAAAGTGTAGGGCTGGTGTTGGATTTGCGTTCTGAGCTAGGGTTAGGGTTAGGGAACGGCAAGGCTTAGGGCACAGGTGAGGGTACGGAAACGTGGGAGGGTCGGGCTACGTGCTGACGCACGGGTCAGTGCCAGCGTACGGGCCAGGAGTAGGCAACGGCGTAGGATAAAGTGTAGGGCTGGTGTTGGATTTGCGTTCTGGGCTAGGGTTAGGGTTAGGGAACGGCAAGGCTTAGGGCACAGGTCAGGGTACGGAAACGCGGGAGGGTAAGGCTACGTGCTGATGCACGGGTCAGTGCCAGAGGACAGGCCAGGAGTAGGCAACGGCGTAGGGTAAGGTGTAGGGCTGGTGGTGGATTTGCGTTCAGGGCTAGGGTTAGGGTTAGGGAACGGCAAGTCTTAGGGCACAGGTGAGGGTACGGAAACGTTGGAGTGTCAGGCTACGTGCAGACGCACGGGTCAGTGCCAGCGTACAGGCCAGGAGTAGGGTACGGCGTAAGGTAAGGTGTAGGGCTTGTGGTTGATTTCTGTTCCAGGCTAGGGTTAGGGTTAGGGAACGGCAAGGCTTAGGGCACAGGTGAGGGTACGGAAAAGTGGGAGGGTCGGGCTACGTGGTGACGCACGGATCAGTGCCAGCGTACGGGCCAGGAGTAGGGTACGGCATAAGGTAAGGTGGAGGGCTTGTGGTTGATTTCCGTTCCAGGCTAGGGTTAGGGTTAGGGAACGGCAAGGCTTAGGGCACAGGTGAGGGTACGGAAACGTGGGTGGGTCGGACTACGTGATGACGCACGGGTCAGTGCCAGCGTACGGGTCAGGAGTAGGCAGCGGCGTAGGATACAGTGTAGGGCTGGTGGTGGATTTGCGTTCTGGGCTAGGGTTAGGGTTAGGGAATGGCAAGGCTTAGGACACAGGTCAGGGTAAGGAAACGCGGGAGCGTAAGGCTACGTGCTGATGCACGGGTCAGTGCCAGAGTACAGGCCAGGAATAGGCAACGGCGAATAGTGAGGTGTAGGGCTGGTGGTGGGTTTCCGTTCCGGGCTAGGGTTAGGGTTAGGGAACGGCAAGGCTTAGGGCACAGGTGAGGGTACGGAAACGTGGGAGGGTCAGGCTACGTGCTGACGCACGGGTCAGTGTCAGCGTACGGGCCAGGAGTAGGCAACGGCGTAAGGTAAGGTGTAGGGCTGGTGGTTGCTTTCCGTTCCAGGCTAGGGTTAGGGTTAGGGAACGGCAAGGCTTAGGGCACAGGTGAGGGTACGGAAACGTGGGAAGGTCAGGCTACGTGCTGACGCACGGGTCAGTGCCAGCGTACGGGCCAGGAGTAGGGTACGGCGTGAGGTAAGGTGTAGGGCTTGTGGTTGATTTCCGTTCCAGGCTAGGGTCAGGGTTAGGGAACGGCAAGGCTTAGGGCACAGGTGAGGGTACGGAAACGTGGGATGGTCGGGCTACGTGCTGACGCACGGATCAGTGCCAGCGTACGGTCCAGGAGTAGGCAACGGCGTAGGATAAAGTGTAGGGCTGGTGGTGGATTTGCGTTCTGGGCTAGGGTTAGGGTTAGGGAACGGCAAGGCTTAAGGCACAGGTCAGGGTACGGAAATGCGGGAGGGTAAGGCTACGTGCTGATGCACGTGTCAGTGCCAGAGTACAGGCCAAGAGTAGGCAACGGCGTAGGGTAAGGTGTAGGGCTGGTGGTGGGTTTCCGTTCCGGGCTAGGGTTAGCGTTAGGGAACTGCAAGGCTTAGGGCACAGGTGAGGGTACGGAAACGTGGGAGGGTAAGGCTACGTGCTGACGCACGTGTCAGTGCCAGCGTACGAGCCAGGAGTAGGCAACGGCGTAAGGTAAGGTGTAGGGCTGGTGGTTGGTTTCCGTTCCAGGCTAGGGTTAGGGTTAGGGAACGGCAAGGCTTAGGGCACAGGTGAGGGTACGGCAACGTGGGAGGGTCGGGCTACGTGCTGACACACGGGTCAGTGCCAGCGTACGGGCCAGGAGTAGGCAACGGCGTTTGATAAAGTGTACTGCTGGTGGTGGATTTGCGTTCCGGGCTAGGGTTAGGGTTAGGGAACGGCAAGGCTTAGGGCACAGGTGAGGGTACGGAAACGTGGGACTGTCAGGCTATGTGCTGACACATTTGTCATTGCCAGCGTACGGGTCAGGAGTAGGGTACGGCGTAAGGTAAGGTGTAGGGCTGGAGGTGGGTTTCTATTCCGGGCTAGGGTTAGGGTTAGGGAACGGCAAGGCTTAGGGCACAGGTGAGGGTACGGAAACGTGGGAGGGTCAGGCTACGTGCTGACGCACGGGTCAGTGCCAGCGTACGGGCCAGGAGTAGGGTACGGCGTAAGGTAAGGTGTAGGGCTTGCGGTTGATTTCTGTTCCAGGCTAGGGTTAGGGTTAGGGAACGGCAAGGCTTAGGGCACAGGTGAGTGTACGGAAACGTGGGAGGGTCGGGCTACGTGCTGACGCACGGGTCAGTGCCAGCGTACGGGCCAGGAGTAGGCAACGGCGTAGGATAAAGTGTAGGGCTGGTGTTGGATTTGCGTTCTGAGCTAGGGTTAGGGTTAGGGAACGGCAAGGCTTAGGGCACAGGTGAGGGTACGGAAACGTGGGAGGGTCGGGCTACGTGCTGACGCACGGGTCAGTGCCAGCGTACGGGCCAGGAGTAGGCAACGGCGTAGGATAAAGTGTAGGGCTGGTGTTGGATTTGCGTTCTGGGCTAGGGTTAGGGTTAGGGAACGGCAAGGCTTAGGGCACAGGTCAGGGTACGGAAACGCGGGAGGGTAAGGCTTCGTGCTGATGCAAGGGTCAGTGCCAGAGTACAGGCCAGGAGTAGGCAACGGTATAGGGTAAGCTGTAGGGCTGCTGGTGGGTTTCCTTTCCGGGCTAGGGTTAGGGTTAGGGAACGGCAAGGCTTAGGGCACAAGTGAGGGTAAGGAAACGTGGGAGGGTCAGGCTACATGCTGACGCACGGGTCAGTGCCAGCGTACGGGCCAGGAGTAGGCAGCAGCGTAGGATAAAGTGTAGGGCTGGTGGTGGGTTTCCGTTCCAGGCTAGGGTTAGAGTTAGGGAACGGCAAGGCTTAGGGCACAGGGGAGGGTACGGAAACGTGGGAGGGTCGGGCTACGTGCTGACGCACGGGTCAGTGCCAGCGTACGGGACAGGAGTCGGCAACGGCGTAGGATAAAGTGTAGGGCTGGTGGTGGATTTGCGTTCCGGGCTAGGGTTAGGGTTAGGGAACGGCAAGTCTTAGGGCACAGGTGAGGGTACGGAAACGTGGGAGGGTCAGGCTGTGTGCTGACGCATTGGTCATTGCCAGCGTACGGGTCAGGAGTAGGGTACGGCGTAAGGTAAGGTGTAGGGCTGGTGGTGGGTTTCTATTCCAGGCTAGGGTTAGGGTTAGGGAACGGCAAGGCTTAGGGCACAGGTGAGGGTACGGAAACGTGGGAGGGTCAGGCTACGTGCTGACGCACGGTTCAGTGCCAGCGTACGGGCCAGGAATAGGGTACGGCGTAAGGTAAGGTGTAGGGCTGGTGGTGCGTTTCTATTCCGGGATAGGGTTAGGGTTAGGGAACGGCAAGGCTTAGGGCACAGGTCAGGGTACGGAAACGCGGGAGGGTAAGGCTACGTGCTGATGCACGTGTCAGTGCCAGAGTACGGGCCAGGAGTAGGCAACGGGGTTGGGTAAGGTGTAGGGCTGGTGGTGGGTATCCGTTTTGGGCTAGGGTTAGGGTTAGGGAACGGCAAGGCTTAGGGCACAGGTGAGGGTACGGAAACGTGGGAGGGTCAGGCTACGTGCTGACGCACGGGTCATTGCCAGCGTACGGGCCAGGAGTAGGCAACGGCGTAAGGTAAGGTGTAGGGCTGGTGGTTGGTTTCCGTTCCAGGCTAGGGTTAGGGTTAGGGAACGGCAAGGCTTAGGGCACAGGTGAGGGTACGGAAACGTGGGAGGGTCAGGCTACGTGCTGACGCACGGTTCAGTGCCAGCGTACGGGCCAGGAATAGGGTACGGCGTAAGGTAAGGTGTAGTGCTGGTGGTGGGTTTCCGTTCCGGGCTAGGGTTAGGGTTAGGGAACGGCAAGGTTTAGCGCACACATGAGGGTACGGACACGTGGGAGGGTCAGGCTACCTGCTGACGCACGGGTCAGTGCCAGCGTACGGGCCAGGAGTAGGGTACGGCGTAAGGTAAGGTGTAGGGCTTGTGGTTGATTTCTGTTCCAGGCTAGGGTTAGGGTTAGGGAACGGCAAGGCTTAGGGCACAGGTGAGTGTACGGAAACGTGGGAGGGTCGGGCTACGTGCTGACGCACGGGTCAGTGCCAGCGTACGGGCCAGGAGTAGGCAACGGCGTAGGATAAAGTGTAGGGCAGGTGGTGAATTTGCGTTCCGGGCTAGGGTTAGGGTTAGGGAACGGCAAGGCTTAGGGCACAGGTGAGGGTACGGAAACGTTGGAGTGTCAGGCTACGTGCAGACGCACGGGTCAGTGCCAGCGTACAGGCCAGGAGTAGGGTACGGCGTAAGGTAAGGTGTAGGGCTTGTGGTTGATTTCTGTTCCAGGCTAGGGTTAGGGTTAGGGAACGGCAAGGCTTAGGGCACAGGTGAGGGTACGGGAAAGTGGGAGGGTCGGGCTACGTGCTGACGCAAGGGTCAGTGCAAGCGTACGGGCCAGGAGTAGGCAACGGCGTAGGACAAAGTGTAGGGCTGGTGGTGGATTTGCGTTCTGGGCTAGGGTTAGGGTTAGGGAACGGCAAGGCTTAGGGCACAGGTGAGGGTACGGAAACGTGGGAGGGTCAGGCTACGTGCTGACGCACGGTTCAGTGCCAGCGTATGGGCCAGGAATAGGGTACGGCGTAAGGTAAGGTGTAGGGCTGGTGGTGGGTTTCTATTCCGTGCTAGGGTTAGGGTTAGGGAACGGCAAGGCTTAGGGCACAGGTGAGGGTACGGAAACGCGGGAGGGTAAGGCTAAGTGCTGATGCACGGGTCAGTGCCAGAGTACGGGCCAGGAGTAGGCAACGGGGTTGGGTAAGGTGTAGGGCTGGTGGTGGGTATCCGTTTTGGGCTAGGGTTAGGGTTAGGGAACGGCAAGGCTTAGGGCACAGGTGAGGGTACGGAAACGTGGGAGGGTCGGGCTACGTGCTGACGCATGGGTCATTGCCAGTGTACGGGCCAGGAGTAGGCAACGGCGTAAGGTAAGGTGTAGGGCTGGTGGTTGGTTTCCGTTCCAGGCTAGGGTTAGGGTTAGGGAACGGCAAGGCTTAGGGCACAGGTGAGGGTACGGAAACGTGTTAGGGTCGGGCTACGTGCTGATGCACGGTTCAGTGCCAGCGTACGGGCCAGGAATAGGGTACGGCGTAAGGTAAGGTGTAGTGCTGGTGGTGGGTTTCCGTTCCGGGCTAGGGTTAGGGTTAGGGAACGGCAAGTCTTAGGGCACACGTGAGGGTACGGACACGTGGGAGGGTCAGGCTACGTGCTGACGCACGGGTCAGTGCCAGCGTACGGGCCAGGAGTAGGGTACGGCGTAAGGTAAGGTGTAGGGCTTGTGGTTGATTTCTGTTCCAGGCTAGGGTTAGGGTTAGGGAACGACAAGGCTTAGGGCACAGGTGAGGGTACCAAACGTGGGAGGGTCGGGCTACGTGCTGATGCACGGGTCAGTGCCAGCGTACGGGCCAGGAGTAGGCAACGGCGTAGGATAAAGTGTAGGGCTGGTGGTGAATTTGCGTTCCGGGCTAGGGTTAGGGTTAGGGAACGGCAAGGCTTAGGGCACAGGTGAGGGTACGGAAACGTGGGCGGGTCAGGCTACATGCTGACGCACGGGTCAGTGCCAGCGTACGGGTCAGGAGTAGGGTACGGCATAACGTAAGGTGTAGGGCTGGTGGTGTGTTTCCGTTAAGGGCTAGGGTTAGGGTTAGGGAACGGCAAGGCTTAGCGCACAGGTGAGGGTACGGAAACGCGGGAGGGTAAGGCTACGTGCTGATGCACGGGTCAGTGCCAGATTACAGGCCAGGAGTAGGCAACGGCGTAGGCTAAGGTGTAGGGCTGGTGGTGGGTTTCCGTTCCGGGCTAGGGTTAGGGTTAGGGAACAGCAAGGCTTAGGGCACAGGTGAGGGTACGGAAACGTGGGAGGGTCAGGCTACGTGCTGACGCATGGATCAGTGCCAGCATACGGGCCAGGAGTAGGGTTCGGCCTAAGGTAAGGTGTAGGGCTTGTGGTTGATTTCCGTTCCAGGCTAGGGTTAGGGTTAGGGAACAGAAAGGCTTAGGGCACAGGTGAGGGTACGGAAACGTGGGAGGGTCGGGCTACGTGCTGACGCACGGTTCAGTGCCAGCGTATGGGCCAGGAGTAGGGTACGGCGTAAGGTAAGGTGTAGGGCTTGTGGTTGATTTCCCTTCCAGCCTAGGGTTAGGGATAGGGAACGGCAAGTCTTAGGGCACAGGTGAGGGTACGGAAACGTGGGAGGGTCGGGCTACGTGCTGACACACGGGTCAGTGCCATCGTACGGGCCAGGAGTAGGCAACGGCATAGGATAAAGTGTAGGGCTGGTGGTGGATTTGCGTTCTGGGCTAGAGTTAGGGTTAGGGAACGGCAAGGCTTAGGGCACAGGTCAGGGTACGGAAACGTGGGAGGTTAAGGCTACGTGCTGATGCACGGGTCAGTGCCAGAGGACAGGCCAGGAGTAGGCAACGGCGTTGGGTAAGGTGTAGGGCTGGTGGTGGATTTGCGTTCCGGGCTAGGGTTAGGGTTAGGGAACGGCAAGGCTTAGGGCACAGGTGAGGGTACGGAAACGTGGGAGGGTCAGGCTACGTGCTGACGCACGGGTCAGTGCCATCGTACGGGTCAGGTGTAGGGTACGGCGTAATGTAAGGTGTAGGGCTGGTGGTGGGTTTCTATTCCGGGCAAGGGTTAGGGTTAGGGAACGGCAAGGCTTAGGGCACAGGTGAGGGTACGGAAACGTGGGAGGGTCAGGCTACGTGCTGACGCACGTTTCAGTGCCAGCGTACGGGCCAGGAATAGGGTACGGCGTAAGGTAAGGTGTAGGGCTGGTGGTGGGTTTCTGTTCCGGGCTAGGGTTGGGGTTAGGGAACGGCAAGTCTTAGGGCACAGGTGAGGGTACGGAAACGTTGGAGTGTCAGGCTACGTGCAGACGCACGGGTCAGTGCCAGCGTACAGGCCAGGAGTAGGGTACGGCGTAAGGTAAGGTGTAGGGCTTGTGGTTGATTTCTGTTCCAGGCTAGGGTTAGGGTTAGGGAACGGCAAGGCTTAGGGCACAGGTGAGGGTACGGGAAAGTGGGAGGGTCGGGCTACGTGCTGACGCAAGGGTCAGTGCAAGCGTACGGGCCAGGAGTAGGCAACGGCGTTGGATAAAGTGTAGGGCTGGTGGTGGATTTGCGTTCTGGGCTAGGGTTAGGGTTAGGGAACGGCAAGGCTTAGGGCACAGGTGAGGGTACAGAAACGTGGGAGGGTCAGGCTACGTGCTGACGCACGGTTCAGTGCCAGCGTATGGGCCAGGAATAGGTTACGGCGTAAGGTAAGGTTTAGGGCTGGTGGTGGGTTTCCGTTCAGGGCTAGGGTTAGGGTTAGGGAACGGCAAGGCTTAGGGCACAGGTGAGGGTACGGAAACGTGGGAGGGTCAGGCTACGTGCTGACGCACGGGTCAGTGCCAGCGTACGGGCCAGGAGTAGGCAACGGCGTAAGGTAAGGTGTAGGGCTGGTGGTTGCTTTCCGTTCCGGGCTAGGGTTACGGTTAGGGAACGGCAAGGCTTAGGGCACAGGTGAGGGTACGGAAACGTGGGAGGGTCAGGCTACGTGCTGACGCACGGGTCAGTGCCAGCGTACGGGCCAGGAGTAGGCAACGGCGTAAGGTAAGGTGTAGGGCTGGTGGTTGGTTTCCGTTTCAGGCTAGGGTTAGGGATAGGGAACGGCAAGTCTTAGGGCACAGGTGAGGGTACGGAAACGTGGGAGGGTCGGGCTACGTGCTGACGCACGGTCAGTGCCATCGTACGGGCCAGGAGTAGGCAACGGCATAGGATAAAGTGTAGGGCTGGTGGTGGATTTGCGTTCTGGGCTAGAGTTAGGGTTAGGGAACGGCATGGCTTAGGGCACAGATGAGGGTACGGAAACGCGGGAGGGTAAGGCTATGTGCTGATGACGGGTCAGTGCCAGAGGACAGGCCAGGAGTAGGCAACGGCGTAGGGTAAGGTGTAGGGCTGGTGGTGGATTTGCGTTCCGGGCTAGGGTTAGGGTTAGGGAACGGCAAGGCTTAGGGCACAGGTGAGTGTACGGAAACGTGGGAGGGTCAGGCTACGTGCTGACGCATGTTTCAGTGCCAGCGTACGGGCCAGGAATAGGGTACGGCGTAAGGTAAGGTGTAGGGCTGGTGGTGGGTTTCTGTTCCGGGCTAGGGTTAGGGTTAGGGAACGGCAAGTCTTAGGGCACAGGTGAGGGTACGGAAACGTTGGAGTGTCAGGCTACGTGCAGACGCACGGCTCAGTGCCAGCGTACAGGCCAGGAGTAGGGTACGGCGTAAGGTAAGGTGTAGGGCTTGTGGTTGATTTCTGTTCCAGGCTAGGGTTAGGGTTAGGGAACGGCAAGGCTTAGGGCACAGCTGAGGGTACGGAAAAGTGGGAGGGTCGGGCTACGTGCTGACGCAAGGGTCAGTGCAAGCGTACGGGCCAGGACTAGGCAACGGCGTAGGATAAAGTGTAGGGCTGGTGGTGGATTTGCGTTCTGGGCTAGGGTTAGGGTTAGGGAACGGCAAGGCTTAGGGCACAGGTGAGGGTACGGAAACGTGGGAGGGTCGGGCTACGTGCTGACGCACGGTTCAGTGCCAGCGTACGGGCCAGGAGTAGGCAACGGCGTAGGATAAAGTGTAGGGCTGGTGTTGGATTTGCGTTCTGGGCTAGGGTTAGGGTTAGGGAACGGCAAGGCTTAGGGCACAGGTCAGGGTACGGAAACGCGGGAGGGTAAGGCTTCGAGCTGATGCAAGGTTCAGTGCCAGAGTATAGGCCAGGAGTAGGCAACGGCATAGGGTAAGCTCTAGGGCTGGAGGTGGGTTTCCGTTTCGGGCTAGGGTTAGGGTTAGGGAACGGCAAGGCTTAGGGCGCAGGTGAGGGTACGGAAACGTGGGAGGGTCAGGCTACATGCTGACGCACGGGTCAGTGCCAGCGTACGGGCCAGGAGTAGGCAACAGCGTAGGATAAAGTGTAGGGCTGGTGGTGAGTTTCCGTTCGAGGCTAGGGTTAGAGTTAGGGAACGGCAAGGCTTAGGGCACAGGGGAGGGTACGGAAACGTGGGAGGGTCGGGCTACGTGCTGACGCACGGGTCAGTGCCAGCGTACGGGCCAGGAGTAGGCAACGGCGTAGGATAAAGTGTATGGCAGGTGGTGAATTTGCGTTCCGGGCTAGGGTTAGGGTTAGGGAACGGCAAGGCTTAGGGCACAGGTGAGGGTACGGAAACGTGGGAGGGTCAGGCTACGTGCTGACGCACGGGTCAGTGCCAGCGTACGGGTCAGGAGTAGGGTACGGCGTAAGGTAAGGTGTAGGGCTGGTGGTGTGTTTCCGTTAAGGGCTAGGGTTAGGGTTAGGGAACGGCAAGGCTTAGGGCACAGGTGAGGGTACGGAAACGTGGGAGGGTCGGGCTACGTGCTGACGCACGGTTCAGTGCCAGCGTACGGGCCAGGAGTAGGCAACGGCGTAGGATAAAGTGTAGGGCTGGTAGTGAATTTGCGTTCCGGGCTAGGGTTAGGTTTAGGGAACGGCAAGGCTTAGGGCACAGGTGAGGTTACGGAAACGTGGGAGGGTCAGGCTACGTGCTGACGCACGGGTCAGTGCCAGCGTATGGGTCAGGAGTAGGGTACGGCGTAAGGTAAGGTGTAGGGCTGGTGGTGG
Organism: Mesoplodon bidens; assembly: GCF_964165515.1. Lineage (NCBI taxonomy): Eukaryota > Metazoa > Chordata > Mammalia > Artiodactyla > Ziphiidae > Mesoplodon > Mesoplodon bidens. The sequence continues at coordinate 53,377 of NW_027672192.1, read as the reverse complement.
GTTTCCATTAAGTGCTAGGGTTAGGGTTAGGGAACGGCAAGGCTTAGGGCACAGGTGAGGGTACAGAAACGCGGGAGGGTAAGGGTACGTGCTGTTGCACGGGTCAGTGCCACAGTACAGGCCAGGAATTGGCAACGGCGTATGGTAAGGTATAGGGCTGGTGGTGGGTTTCCGTTCCGGGCTAGGGTTAGGGTTAGGGAACGGCAAGGCTTAGGGCACAGGTGAGGGTAAGGAAACGTGGGAGGGTCGGGCTACGTGCTGACGCACGGGTCAGTGCCAGCGTAAAGGCCAGGAGTAGGGTATGGCGTAAGGTAAGGTGTAGGGCTTGTGGTTGATTTCCTTTCCAGGCTAGGGTTAGGGTTGGGGAACGGCAAGGCTTAAGGCACAGGTGCGGGTACGGAAACATGGGAGGGTCGGGTTACGTGCTGACGCACGGGTCAGTGCCAGCGTGCGGGCCAGGAGTAGGCAACGGCGTAGGATAAAGTGTAGGGCTGGTGGTGGATTTGCCTTCTGGGCTAGGGTTAGGGTTAGGGAACGGCAAGGCTTAGGGCACAGGTCAGGGTACAGCAACGAGGGAGGGTAAGGGTACGTGCTGATGCATGGGTCAGTGCCAGATTACAGGCCAGGAGTAGGCAACGGCGTAGGGTAAGGTGTAGGGCTGGTGGTGGGTTTCCGTTCCGGGCTATGGTTAGGGTTAGGGAACAGCAAGCCTTAGGGCACAGTTGAGGGTACGGAAACGTGGGAGGGTCGTGCTACGTGCTGACCCACGGGTCAGTGCCAGCGCACGGGCCAGGAGTAGGCAACGGCGTAAGGTAAAGTGTAGGGCTGGTGGTTGGTTTCCGCTCAAGGCTAGGGTTAGGGTTAGGGAACGGCAAGGCTTAGGGCACACGTGAGGGTACGGAAACGTGGGAGGGTCGGGCTACATGCTGACGCACGGGTCATTGCCAGGGTACGGGCCAGGAGTAGGCAACGGCGTAGGATAAAGTGTAGGGCTGGTGGTGGATTTGCGTTCTGGGCTACGGTTAGGGTTAGGGAACGGCAAGGCTTAGGGCACAGGTGAGGGTACGGAAAAGTGGGAGGGTCAGGCTACGTTTTGACGCACGGTTCAGTGCCAGCGTACGGGCCAGGAATAGGGTACGGCGTAAGGTAAGGTGTAGGGCTGGTGGTGGGTTTCTGTTCCGGGCTAGGGTTAGGGTTAGGGAACGGCAAGGCTTAGGGCACAGGTGAGGGTACGGAAACGTGGGAGGGTCAGGCTACGTGCTGACGCATGGATCAGTGCCAGCATCCGGGCCAGGAGTAGGGTACGGCGTAAGGTAAGGTGTAGGGCTTGTTTTTGATTTCCGTTCCAGGCTAGGGTTAGGGTTAGGGAACGGCAAGGCTTAGGGCACAGGTGAGGGTACGGAAACGTGGGAGGGTCGGGCTACGTGCTGACGCACGGGTCATTGCCAGCATACGGGCCAGGAGTAGGGTACGGCGTAAGGTAAGGTGTAGGGCTTGTGGTTGATTTCCCTTCCAGGCTAGGGTTAGGGATAGGGAACGGCAAGTCTTAGGGCACAGTTGACGGTACGGAAACGTGGGAGGGTCGGGCTACGTGCTGACGCACGGTCAGTGCCATCGTACGGGCCAGGAGTAGGCAACGGCATAGGATAAAGTGTAGGGCTGGTGGTGGATTTGCGTTCTGGGCTAGAGTTAGGGTTAGGGAAAGGCAAGGCTTAGGGCACAGGTCAGGGTACGGAAACGCGGGAGGGTAAGGCTACGTGCTGATGCACGGGTCAGTGCCAGAGGACAGGCCAGGAGTAGGCAACGGCGTAGGGTAAGGTATAGGGCTGGTGGTGGATTTGCGTTCCGGGCTAGGGTTAGGGTTAGGGAACGGCAAGTCTTAGGGCACAGGTGAGGGTACGGAAACGTTGGAGTGTCAGGCTACGTGCAGACGCATGGGTCAGTGCCAGCGTACAGGCCAGGAGTAGGGTACGGCGTAAGGTAAGGTGTAGGGCTTGTGGTTGATTTCTGTTCCAGGCTAGGGTTAGGGTTAGGGAACGGCAAGGCTTAGGGCACAGGTGAGGGTACGGAAAAGTGGGAGGGTCGGGCTACGTGGTGACGCACGGATCAGTGCCAGCGTACGGGCCAGGAGTAGGGTACGGCGTAAGGTAAGGTGGAGGGCTTGTGGTTGATTTCCGTTCCAGGCTAGGGTTAGGGTTAGGGAACGGCAAGGCTTAGGGCACAGGTGAGGGTACGGAAACGTGGGTGGGTCGGGCTACGTGATGACGCACGGGTCAGTGCCAGCGTACGGGTCAGGAGTAGGCAGCGGCGTAGGATACAGTGTAGGGCTGGTGGTGGATTTGCGTTCTGGGCTAGGGTTAGGGTTAGGGAATGGCAAGGCTTAGGACACAGGTCAGGGTACGGAAACGCGGGAGCGTAAGGCTACGTGCTGATGCACGGGTCAGTGCCAGAGTACAGGCCAGGAATAGGCAACGGCGAATAGTGAGGTGTAGGGCTGGTGGTGGGTTTCCGTTCCGGGCTAGGGTTAGGGTTAGGGAACGGCAAGGCTTAGGGCACAGGTGAGGGTACGGAAACGTGGGAGGGTCAGGCTACGTGCTGACGCACGGGTCAGTGTCAGCGTACGGGCCAGGAGTAGGCAACGGCGTAAGGTAAGGTGTAGGGCTGGTGGTTGGTTTCCGTTCCAGGCTAGGGTTAGGGTTAGGGAACGGCAAGGCTTAGGGCACACGTGAGGGTACGGAAACGTGGGAAGGTCGGGCTACGTGCTGACGCACGGGTCAGTGCCAGCGTACGGGCCAGGAGTAGGGTACGGCGTGAGGTAAGGTGTAGGGCTTGTGGTTGATTTCCGTTCCAGGCTAGGGTCAGGGTTAGGGAACGGCAAGGCTTAGGGCACAGGTGAGGGTACGGAAACGTGGGATGGTCGGGCTACGTGCTGACGCACGGATCAGTGCCAGCGTACGGTCCAGGAGTAGGCAACGGCGTAGGATAAATTGTAGGGCTGGTGGTGGACTTGCGTTCTGGGCTAGGGTTAGGGTTAGGGAACGGCAAGGCTTAAGGCACAGGTCAGGGTACGGAAATGCGGGAGGGTAAGGCTACGTGCTGATGCACGTGTCAGTGCCAGAGTACAGGCCAAGAGTAGGCAACGGCGTAGGGTAAGGTGTAGGGCTGGTGGTGGGTTTCCGTTCCGGGCTAGGGTTAGCGTTAGGGAACGGCAAGGCTTAGGGCACAGGTGAGGGTACGGAAACGTGGGAGGGTAAGGCTACGTGCTGACGCACGTGTTAGTGCCAGCGTACGAGCCAGGAGTAGGCAACGGCGTAAGGTAAGGTGTAGGGCTGATGGTTGGTTTCCGTTCCAGGCTAGGGTTAGGGTTAGGGAACGGCAAGGCTTAGGGCACAGGTGAGGGTACGGCAACGTGGGAGGGTCGGGCTACGTGCTGACACACGGGTCAGTGCCAGCGTACGGGCCAGGAGTAGGCAACGGCGTTTGATAAAGTGTACTGCTGGTGGTGGATTTGCGTTCCGGGCTAGGGTTAGGGTTAGGGAACGGCAAGGCTTAGGGCACAGGTGAGGGTACGGAAACGTGGGAGTGTCAGGCTATGTGCTGACACATTTGTCATTGCCAGCGTACGGGTCAGGAGTAGGGTACGGCGTAAGGTAAGGTGTAGGGCTGGTGGTGGGTTTCTATTCCGGGCTAGGGTTAGGGTTAGGGAACGGCAAGGCTTAGGGCACAGGTGAGGGTACGGAAACGTGGGAGGGTCAGGCTACGTGCTGACGCACGGGTCAGTGCCAGCGTACGGGCCAGGAGTAGGGTACGGCGTAAGGTAAGGTGTAGGGCTTGCGGTTGATTTCTGTTCCAGGCTAGGGTTAGGGTTAGGGAACGGCAAGGCTTAGGGCACAGGTGAGTGTACGGAAACGTGGGAGGGTCGGGCTACGTGCTGACGCACGGGTCAGTGCCAGCGTACGGGCCAGGATTAGGCAACGGCGTAGGATAAAGTGTAGGGCTGGTGTTGGATTTGCGTTCTGAGCTAGGGTTAGGGTTAGGGAACGGCAAGGCTTAGGGCACAGGTGAGTGTACGGAAACGTGGGAGGGTCGGGCTACGTGCTGACGCACGGGTCAGTGCCAGCGTACGGGCCAGGAGTAGGCAACGGCGTAGGATAAAGTGTAGGGCTGGTGTTGGATTTGCGTTCTGGGCTAGGGTTAGGGTTAGGGAACGGCAAGGCTTAGGGCACAGGTCAGGGTACGGAAACGCGGGAGGGTAAGGCTTCGTGCTGATGCAAGGGTCAGTGCCAGAGTACAGGCCAGGAGTAGGCAACGGCATAGGGTAAGCTGTAGGGCTGCTGGTGGGTTTCCGTTCCGGGCTAGGGTTAGGGTTAGGGAACGGCAAGGCTTAGGGCACAGGTGAGGGTAAGGAAACGTGGGAGGGTCAGGCTACATGCTGACGCACGGGTCAGTGCCAGCGTACGGGCCAGGAGTAGGCAGCAGCGTAGGATAAAGTGTAGGGCTCGTGGTGGGTTTCCGTTCCAGGCTAGGGTTAGAGTTAGGGAACGACAAGGCTTAGGGCACAGGGGAGGGTACGGAAACGTGGGAGGGTCGTGCTACGTGCTGACACACGGGTCAGTGCCAGCGTACGGGACAGGAGTCGGCAACGGCGTAGGATAAAGTGTAGGGCTGGTGGTGGATTTGCGTTCCGGGCTAGGGTTAGGGTTAGGGAACGGCAAGTCTTAGGGCACAGGTGAGGGTACGGAAACGTGGGAGGGTCAGGCTGTGTGCTGACGCATTGGTCATTGCCAGCGTACGGGTCAGGAGTAGGGTACGGCGTAAGGTAAGGTGTAGGGCTGGTGGTGGGTTTCTATTCCAGGCTAGGGTTAGGGTTAGGGAACGGCAAGGCTTAGGGCACAGGTGAGGGTACGGAAACGTGGGAGGGTCAGGCTACGTGCTGACGCACGGTTCAGTGCCAGCGTACGGGCCAGGAATAGGGTACGGCATAAGGTAAGGTGTAGGGCTGGTGGTGCGTTTCTATTCCGGGCTAGGGTTAGGGTTAGGGAACGGCAAGGCTTAGGGCACAGGTCAGGGTACGGAAACGCGGGAGGGTAAGGCTACGTGCTGATGCACGTGTCAGTGCCAGAGTACGGGCCAGGAGTAGGCAACGGGGTTGGGTAAGGTGTAGGGCTGGTGGTGGGTATCCGTTTTGGGCTAGGGTTAGGGTTAGGGAACGGCAAGGCTTAGTGCACAGGTGAGGGTACGGAAACGTGGGAGGGTCAGGCTACGTGCTGACGCACGGGTCAGTGCCAGCGTACGGGTCAGGAGTAGGGTACGGCGTAAGGTAAGGTGTAGGGCTGGTGGTGTGTTTCCGTTAAGGGCTAGGGTTATGGTTAGGGAACGGCAAGGCTTAGGGCACAGGTGAGGGTACGGAAACGTGGGAGGGTCGGGCTACGTGCTGACGCACGGTTCAGTGCCAGCGTACGGGCCAGGAGTAGGCAACGGCGTAGGATAAAGTGTAGGGCTGGTAGTGAATTTGCGTTCCTGGCTAGGGTTAGGGTTAGGGAACGGCAAGTCTTAGGGCACAGGTGAGGGTACGGAAACGTGGTAGGGTCAGGCTACGTGCTGACGCACGGGTCAGTGCCAGCGTATGGGTCAGGAGTAGGGTACGGCGTAAGGTAAGGTGTAGGGCTGGTGGTGGGTTTCCATTAAGTGCTAGGGTTAGGGTTAGGGAACGGCAAGGCTTAGGGCACAGGTCAGGGTACGGCAACCCGGGAGGGTAAGGGTACGTGCTGATGCATGGGTCAGTGCCAGATTACAGGCGAGGAGTAGGCAACGGCGTAGGGTAAGGTGTAGGGCTGGTGGTGGGTTTCCGTTCCGGGCTAGGGTTAGGGTTAGGGAACAGCAAGGCTTAGGGCACAGTTGAGGGTACGGAAACGTGGGAGGGTCGTGCTATGTGCTGACCCACGGGTCAGTGCCAGCGTACGGGCCAGGAGTAGGCAACGGCGTAAGGTAAAGTGTAGGGCTGGTGGTGGGTTTCCGCTCAAGGCTAGGGTTAGGGTTAGGGAACGGCAAGGCTTAGGGCACACGTGAGGGTACGGAAACGTGGGAGGGTCGGGCTACATGCTGACGCACGGGTCATTGCCAGGGTACGGGCCAGGAGTAGGCAACGGCGTAGGATAAAGTGTAGGGCTGGTGGTGGATTTGCGTTCTGGGCTAGGGTTAGGGTTAGGGAACGGCAAGGCTTAGGGCACAGGTGAGGGTACGGAAACGTGGGAGGGTCAGGCTACGTGCTGACGCACGGGTCAGTGTCAGCGTACGGGCCAGGAGTAGGCAACGGCGTAAGGTAAGGTGTAGGGCTGGTGGTTGCTTTCCGTTCCAGGCTAGGGTTAGGGTTAGGGAACGGCAAGGCTTAGGGCACAGGTGAGGGTACGGAAACGTGGGTGGGTCGGGCTACGTGATGACGCACGGGTCAGTGCCAGCGTACGGGTCAGGAGTAGGCAGCGGCGTAGGATACAGTGTAGGGCTGGTGGTGGATTTGCGTTCTGGGCTAGGGTTAGGGTTAGGGAATGGCAAGGCTTAGGACACAGGTCAGGGTACGGAAACGCGGGAGCGTAAGGCTACGTGCTGATGCACGGGTCAGTGCCAGAGTACAGGCCAGGAATAGGCAACGGCGAATAGTGAGGTGTAGGGCTGGTGGTGGGTTTCCGTTCCGGGCTAGGGTTAGGGTTAGGGAACGGCAAGGCTTAGGGCACAGGTGAGGGTACGGAAACGTGGGAGGGTCAGGCTACGTGCTGACGCACGGGTCAGTGTCAGCGTACGGGCCAGGAGTAGGCAACGGCGTAAGGTAAGGTGTAGGGCTGGTGGTTGGTTTCCGTTCCAGGCTAGGGTTAGGGTTAGGGAACGGCAAGGCTTAGGGCACAGGTGAGGGTACGGAAACGTGGGAAGGTCGGGCTACGTGCTGACGCACGGGTCAGTGCCAGCGTACGGGCCAGGAGTAGGGTACGGCGTGAGGTAAGGTGTAGGGCTTGTGGTTGATTTCCGTTCCAGGCTAGGGTCAGGGTTAGGGAACGGCAAGGCTTAGGGCACAGGTGAGGGTACGGAAACGTGGGATGGTCGGGCTACGTGCTGACGCACGGATCAGTGCCAGCGTACGGTCCAGGAGTAGGCAACGGCGTAGGATAAAGTGTAGGGCTGGTGGTGGATTTGCGTTCTGGGCTAGGGTTAGGGTTAGGGAACGGCAAGGCTTAAGGCACAGGTCAGGGTACGGAAATGCGGGAGGGTAAGGCTACGTGCTGATGCACGTGTCAGTGCCAGAGTACAGGCCAAGAGTAGGCAACGGCGTAGGGTAAGGTGTAGGGCTGGTGGTGGGTTTCCGTTCCGGGCTAGGGTTAGAGTTAGGGAACGACAAGGCTTAGGGCACAGGGGAGGGTACGGAAACGTGGGAGGGTCGTGCTACGTGCTGACACACGGGTCAGTGCCAGCGTACGGGACAGGAGTCGGCAACGGCGTAGGATAAAGTGTAGGGCTGGTGGTGGATTTGCGTTCCGGGCTAGGGTTAGGGTTAGGGAACGGCAAGTCTTAGGGCACAGGTGAGGGTACGGAAACGTGGGAGGGTCGTGCTACGTGCTGACACACGGGTCAGTGCCAGCGTACGGGACAGGAGTCGGCAACGGCGTAGGATAAAGTGTAGGGCTGGTGGTGGATTTGCGTTCCGGGCTAGGGTTAGGGTTAGGGAACGGCAAGTCTTAGGGCACAGGTGAGGGTACGGAAACGTGGGAGGGTCAGGCTGTGTGCTGACGCATTGGTCATTGCCAGCGTACGGGTCAGGAGTAGGGTACGGCGTAAGGTAAGGTGTAGGGCTGGTGGTGGGTTTCTATTCCAGGCTAGGGTTAGGGTTAGGGAACGGCAAGGCTTAGGGCACAGGTGAGGGTACGGAAACGTGGGAGGGTCAGGCTACGTGCTGACGCACGGTTCAGTGCCAGCGTACGGGCCAGGAATAGGGTACGGCATAAGGTAAGGTGTAGGGCTGGTGGTGCGTTTCTATTCCGGGCTAGGGTTAGGGTTAGGGAACGGCAAGGCTTAGGGCACAGGTCAGGGTACGGAAACGCGGGAGGGTAAGGCTACGTGCTGATGCACGTGTCAGTGCCAGAGTACGGGCCAGGAGTAGGCAACGGGGTTGGGTAAGGTGTAGGGCTGGTGGTGGGTATCCGTTTTGGGCTAGGGTTAGGGTTAGGGAACGGCAAGGCTTAGTGCACAGGTGAGGGTACGGAAACGTGGGAGGGTCAGGCTACGTGCTGACGCACGGGTCAGTGCCAGCGTACGGGTCAGGAGTAGGGTACGGCGTAAGGTAAGGTGTAGGGCTGGTGGTGTGTTTCCGTTAAGGGCTAGGGTTATGGTTAGGGAACGGCAAGGCTTAGGGCACAGGTGAGGGTACGGAAACGTGGGAGGGTCGGGCTACGTGCTGACGCACGGTTCAGTGCCAGCGTACGGGCCAGGAGTAGGCAACGGCGTAGGATAAAGTGTAGGGCTGGTAGTGAATTTGCGTTCCTGGCTAGGGTTAGGGTTAGGGAACGGCAAGTCTTAGGGCACAGGTGAGGGTACGGAAACGTGGTAGGGTCAGGCTACGTGCTGACGCACGGGTCAGTGCCAGCGTATGGGTCAGGAGTAGGGTACGGCGTAAGGTAAGGTGTAGGGCTGGTGGTGGGTTTCCATTAAGTGCTAGGGTTAGGGTTAGGGAACGGCAAGGCTTAGGGCACAGGTCAGGGTACGGCAACCCGGGAGGGTAAGGGTACGTGCTGATGCATGGGTCAGTGCCAGATTACAGGCGAGGAGTAGGCAACGGCGTAGGGTAAGGTGTAGGGCTGGTGGTGGGTTTCCGTTCCGGGCTAGGGTTAGGGTTAGGGAACAGCAAGGCTTAGGGCACAGTTGAGGGTACGGAAACGTGGGAGGGTCGTGCTATGTGCTGACCCACGGGTCAGTGCCAGCGTACGGGCCAGGAGTAGGCAACGGCGTAAGGTAAAGTGTAGGGCTGGTGGTGGGTTTCCGCTCAAGGCTAGGGTTAGGGTTAGGGAACGGCAAGGCTTAGGGCACACGTGAGGGTACGGAAACGTGGGAGGGTCGGGCTACATGCTGACGCACGGGTCATTGCCAGGGTACGGGCCAGGAGTAGGCAACGGCGTAGGATAAAGTGTAGGGCTGGTGGTGGATTTGCGTTCTGGGCTAGGGTTAGGGTTAGGGAACGGCAAGGCTTAGGGCACAGGTGAGGGTACGGAAACGTGGGAGGGTCAGGCTACGTGCTGACGCACGGGTCAGTGTCAGCGTACGGGCCAGGAGTAGGCAACGGCGTAAGGTAAGGTGTAGGGCTGGTGGTTGCTTTCCGTTCCAGGCTAGGGTTAGGGTTAGGGAACGGCAAGGCTTAGGGCACAGGTGAGGGTACGGAAACGTGGGTGGGTCGGGCTACGTGATGACGCACGGGTCAGTGCCAGCGTACGGGTCAGGAGTAGGCAGCGGCGTAGGATACAGTGTAGGGCTGGTGGTGGATTTGCGTTCTGGGCTAGGGTTAGGGTTAGGGAATGGCAAGGCTTAGGACACAGGTCAGGGTACGGAAATGCGGGAGCGTAAGGCTACGTGCTGATGCACGGGTCAGTGCCAGAGTACAGGCCAGGAATAGGCAACGGCGAATAGTGAGGTGTAGGGCTGGTGGTGGGTTTCCGTTCCGGGCTAGGGTTAGGGTTAGGGAACGGCAAGGCTTAGGGCACAGGTGAGGGTACGGAAACGTGGGAGGGTCAGGCTACGTGCTGACGCACGGGTCAGTGTCAGCGTACGGGCCAGGAGTAGGCAACGGCGTAAGGTAAGGTGTAGGGCTGGTGGTTGGTTTCCGTTCCAGGCTAGGGTTAGGGTTAGGGAACGGCAAGGCTTAGGGCACAGGTGAGGGTACGGAAACGTGGGAAGGTCGGGCTACGTGCTGACGCACGGGTCAGTGCCAGCGTACGGGCCAGGAGTAGGGTACGGCGTGAGGTAAGGTGTAGGGCTTGTGGTTGATTTCCGTTCCAGGCTAGGGTCAGGGTTAGGGAACGGCAAGGCTTAGGGCACAGGTGAGGGTACGGAAACGTGGGATGGTCGGGCTACGTGCTGACGCACGGATCAGTGCCAGCGTACGGTCCAGGAGTAGGCAACGGCGTAGGATAAAGTGTAGGGCTGGTGGTGGATTTGCGTTCTGGGCTAGGGTTAGGGTTAGGGAACGGCAAGGCTTAAGGCACAGGTCAGGGTACGGAAATGCGGGAGGGTAAGGCTACGTGCTGATGCACGTGTCAGTGCCAGAGTACAGGCCAAGAGTAGGCAACGGCGTAGGGTAAGGTGTAGGGCTGGTGGTGGGTTTCCGTTCCGGGCTAGGGTTAGCGTTAGGGAACGGCAAGGCTTAGGGCACAGGTGAGGGTACGGAAACGTGGGAGGGTAAGGCTACGTGCTGACGCACGGGTCAGTGCCAGCGTAAAGGCCAGGAGTAGGGTATGTCGTAAGGTAAGGTGTAGGGCTTGTGGTTGATTTCCTTTCCAGGCTAGGGTTAGGGTTGGGGAACGGCAAGGCTTAAGGCACAGGTGCGGGTACGGAAACATGGGAGGGTCGGGTTACGTGCTGACGCACGGGTCAGTGCCAGCGTGCGGGCCAGGAGTAGGCAACGGCGTAGGATAAAGTGTAGGGCAGGTGGTGGATTTGCCTTCTGGGCTAGGGTTAGGGTTAGGGAACGGCAAGGCTTACGGCACAGGTCAGGGTACGGCAACCCGGGAGGGTAAGGGTACGTGCTGATGCATGGGTCAGTGCCAGATTACAGGCGAGGAGTAGGCAACGGCGTAGGGCAAGGTGTAGGGCTGGTGGTGGGTTTCCGTTCCGGGCTAGGGTTAGGGTTAGGGAACAGCAAGGCTTAGGGCACAGTTGAGGGTACGGAAACGTGGGAGGGTCGTGCTATGTGCTGACCCACGGGTCAGTGCCAGCGTACGGGCCAGGAGTAGGCAACGGCGTAAGGTAAAGTGTAGGGCTGGTGGTTGGTTTCCGCTCAAGGCTAGGGTTAGGGTTAGGGAACGGCAAGGCTTAGGGCACACGTGAGGGTACGGAAACGTGGGAGGGTCGGGCTACATGCTGACGCACGGGTCATTGCCAGGGTACGGGCCAGGAGTAGGCAACGGCGTAGGATAAAGTGTAGGGCTGGTGGTGGATTTGCGTTCTGGGCTAGGGTTAGGGTTAGGGAACGGCAAGGCTTAGGGCACAGGTGAGGGTACGGAAAAGTGGGAGGGTCAGGCGATGTTTTGACGCACGGTTCAGTGCCAGCGTACGGGCCAGGAATAGGGTACGGCGTAAGGTAAGGTGTAGGGCTGGTGGTGGGTTTCTGTTCCGGGCTAGGGTTAGGGTTAGGGAACGGCAAGGCTTAGGGCACAGGTGAGGGTACGGAAACGTGGGAGGGTCAGGCTACGTGCTGACGCATGGATCAGTGCCAGCATCCGGGCCAGGAGTAGGGTACGGCGTAAGGTAAGGTGTAGGGCTTGTTTTTGATTTCCGTTCCAGGCTAGGGTTAGGGTTAGGGAACGGCAAGGCTTAGGGCACAGGTGGGGGTACGGAAACGTGGGAGGGTCGGGCTACGTGCTGAAGCACGGGTCATTGCCAGCATACGGGCCAGGAGTAGGGTACGGCGTAAGGTAAGGTGTAGGGCTTGTGGTTGATTTCCCTTCCAGGCTAGGGTTAGGGATAGGGAACGGCAAGTCTTAGGGCACAGGTGACGGTACGGAAACGTGGGAGGGTCGGGCTACGTGCTGACGCACGGTCAGTGCCATCGTACGGGCCAGGAGTAGGCAACGGCATAGGATAAAGTGTAGGGCTGGTGGTGGATTTGCGTTCTGGGCTCGAGTTAGGGTTAGGGAAAGGCAAGGCTTAGGGCACAGGTCAGGGTACGGAAACGCGGGAGGGTAAGGCTACGTGCTGATGCACGGGTCAGTGCCAGAGGACAGGCCAGGAGTAGGCAACGGCGTAGGGTAAGGTGTAGGGCTGGTGGTGGATTTGCATTCCGGGCTTGGGTTAGGGTTAGGGAACGGCAAGGCTTAGGGCACAGGTGAGGGTACGGAAACGTTGGAGTGTCAGGCTACGTGCAGACGCACGGGTCAGTGCCAGCGTACAGGCCAGGAGTAGGGTACGGCGTAAGGTAAGGTGTAGGGCTTGTGGTTGATTTCTGTTCCAGGCTAGGGTTAGGGTTAGGGAACGGCAAGGCTTAGGGCACAGGTGAGGGTACGGAAAAGTGGGAGGGTCGGGCTACGTGGTGACGCACGGATCAGTGCCAGCGTACGGGCCAGGAGTAGGGTACGGCATAAGGTAAGGTGGAGGGCTTGTGGTTGATTTCCGTTCCAGGCTAGGGTTAGGGTTAGGGAACGGCAAGGCTTAGGGCACAGGTGAGGGTACGGAAACGTGGGTGGGTCGGGCTACGTGATGACGCACGGGTCAGTGCCAGCGTACGGGTCAGGAGTAGGCAGCGGTGTAGGATACAGTGTAGGGCTGGTGGTGGATTTGCGTTCTGGGCTAGGGTTAGGGTTAGGGAATGGCAAGGCTTAGGACACAGGTCAGGGTACGGAAACGCGGGAGCGTAAGGCTACGTGCTGATGCACGGGTCAGTGCCAGAGTACAGGCCAGGAATAGGCAACGGCGAATAGTGAGGTGTAGGGCTGGTGGTGGGTTTCCGTTCCGGGCTAGGGTTAGGGTTAGGGAACGGCAAGGCTTAGGGCACAGGTGAGGGTACGGAAACGTGGGAGGGTCAGGCTACGTGCTGACGCACGGGTCAGTGTCAGCGTACGGGCCAGGAGTAGGCAACGGCGTAAGGTAAGGTGTAGGGCTGGTGGTTGGTTTCCGTTCCAGGCTAGGGTTAGGGTTAGGGAACGGCAAGTCTTAGGGCACAGGTGAGGGTACGGAAACGTGGGAAGGTCAGGCTACGTGCTGACGCACGGGTCAGTGCCAGCGTACGGGCCAGGAGTAGGTTACGGCGTGAGGTAAGGTGTAGGGATTGTGGTTGATTTCCGTTCCAGGCTAGGGTCAGGGTTAGGGAACGGCAAGGCTTAGGGCACAGGTGAGGGTATGGAAACGTGGGATGGTCGGGCTACGTGCTGACGCACGGATCAGTGCCAGCGTACGGTCCAGGAGTAGGCAACGGTGTAGGATAAAGTGTAGGGCTGGTGGTGGATTTGCGTTCTGGGCTAGGGTTAGGGTTAGGGAACGGCAAGGCTTAAGGCACAGGTCAGGGTACGGAAATGCGGGAGGGTAAGGCTACGTGCTGATGCACGTGTCAGTGCCAGAGTACAGGCCAAGAGTAGGCAACGGCGTAGGGTAAGGTGTAGGGCTGGTGGTGGGTTTCCGTTCCGGGCTAGGGTTAGCGTTAGGGAACGGCAAGGCTTAGGGCACAGGTGAGGGTACGGAAACGTGGGAGGGTAAGGCTACGTGCTGACGCACGTGTCAGTGCCAGCGTACGAGCCAGGAGTAGGCAACGGCGTAAGGTAAGGTGTAGGGCTGGTGGTTGGTTTCCGTTCCAGGCTAGGGTTAGGGTTAGGGAACTGCAAGGCTTAGGGCACAGGTGAGGGTACGGCAACGTGGGAGGGTCGGGCTACGTGCTGACACACGGGTCAGTGCCAGCGTACGGGCCAGGAGTAGGCAACGGCGTTTGATAAAGTGTACTGCTGGTGGTGGATTTGCGTTCCGGGCTAGGGTTAGGGTTAGGGAACGGCAAGGCTTAGGGCACAGGTGAGGGTACGGAAACGTGGGAGTGTCAGGCTATGTGCTGACACATTTGTCATTGCCAGCGTACGGGTCAGGAGTAGGGTACGGCGTAAGGTAAGGTGTAGGGCTGGTGGTGGGTTTCTATTCCGGGCTAGGGTTAGGGTTAGGGAACGGCAAGGCTTAGGGCACAGGTGAGGGTACGGAAACGTGGGAGGGTCAGGCTACGTGCTGACGCACGGGTCAGTGCCAGCGTACGGGCCAGGAGTAGGGTACGGCGTAAGGTAAGGTGTAGGGCTTGCGGTTGATTTCTGTTCCAGGCTAGGGTTAGGGTTAGGGAACGGCAAGGCTTAGGGCACAGGTGAGTGTACGGAAACGTGGGAGGGTCGGGCTACGTGCTGACGCACGGGTCAGTGCCAGCGTACGGGCCAGGAGTAGGCAACGGCGTAGGATAAAGTGTAGGGCTGGTGTTGGATTTGCGTTCTGAGCTAGGGTTAGGGTTAGGGAACGGCAAGGCTTAGGGCACAGGTGAGGGTACGGAAACGTGGGAGGGTCGGGCTACGTGCTGACGCACGGGTCAGTGCCAGCGTACGGGCCAGGAGTAGGCAACGGCGTAGGATAAAGTGTAGGGCTGGTGTTGGATTTGCGTTCTGGGCTAGGGTTAGGGTTAGGGAACGGCAAGGCTTAGGGCACAGGTCAGGGTACGGAAACGCGGGAGGGTAAGGCTTCGTGCTGATGCAAGGGTCAGTGCCAGAGTACAGGCCAGGAGTAGGCAACGGCATAGGGTAAGCTGTAGGGCTGCTGGTGGGTTTCCGTTCCGGGCTAGGGTTAGTGTTAGGGAACGGCAAGGCTTAGGGCACAGGTGAGGGTAAGGAAACGTGGGAGGGTCAGGCTACATGCTGACGCACGGGTCAGTGCCAGCGTACGGGCCAGGAGTAGGCAGCAGCGTAGGATAAAGTGTAGGGCTGGTGGTGGGTTTCCGTTCCAGGCTAGGGTTAGAGTTAGGGAACGGCAAGGCTTAGGGCACAGGGGAGGGTACGGAAACGTGGGAGGGTCGGGCTACGTGCTGACGCACGGGTCAGTGCCAGCGTACGGGACAGGAGTCGGCAACGGCGTAGGATAAAGTGTAGGGCTGGTGGTGGATTTGCGTTCCGGGCTAGGGTTAGGGTTAGGGAACGGCAAGTCTTAGGGCACAGGTGAGGGTACGGAAACGTGGGAGGGTCAGGCTGTGTGCTGACGCATTGGTCATTGCCAGCGTACGGGTCAGGAGTAGGGTACGGCGTAAGGTAAGGTGTAGGGCTGGTGGTGGGTTTCTATTCCAGGCTAGGGTTAGGGTTAGGGAACGGCAAGGCTTAGGGCACAGGTGAGGGTACGGAAACGTGGGAGGGTCAGGCTACGTGCTGACGCACGGTTCAGTGCCAGCGTACGGGCCAGGAATAGGGTACGGCGTAAGGTAAGGTGTAGGGCTGGTGGTGCGTTTCTATTCCGGGCTAGGGTTAGGGTTAGGGAACGGCAAGGCTTAGGGCACAGGTCAGGGTACGGAAACGCGGGAGGGTAAGGCTACGTGCTGATGCACGTGTCAGTGCCAGAGTACGGGCCAGGAGTAGGCAACGGGGTTGGGTAAGGTGTAGGGCTGGTGGTGGGTATCCGTTTTGGGCTAGGGTTAGGGTTAGGGAACGGCAAGGCTTAGGGCACAGGTGAGGGTACGGAAACGTGGGAGGGTCAGGCTACGTGCTGACGCACGGGTCATTGCCAGCGTACGGGCCAGGAGTAGGCAACGGCGTAAGGTAAGGTGTAGGGCTGGTGGTTGGTTTCCGTTCCAGGCTAGGGTTAGGGTTAGGGAACGGCAAGGCTTAGGGCACAGGTGAGGGTACGGAAACGTGGGAGGGTCAGGCTACGTGCTGACGCACGGTTCAGTGCCAGCGTACGGGCCAGGAATAGGGTACGGCGTAAGGTAAGGTGTAGTGCTGGTGGTGGGTTTCCGTTCCGGGCTAGGGTTAGGGTTAGGGAACGGCAAGGTTTAGCGCACACATGAGGGTACGGACACGTGGGAGGGTCAGGCTACCTGCTGACGCACGGGTCAGTGCCAGCGTACGGGCCAGGAGTAGGGTACGGCGTAAGGTAAGGTGTAGGGCTTGTGGTTGATTTCTGTTCCAGGCTAGGGTTAGGGTTAGGGAACGGCAAGTCTTAGGGCACAGGTGAGTGTACGGAAACGTGGGAGTGTCGGGCTACGTGCTGACGCACGGGTCAGTGCCAGCGTACGGGCCAGGAGTAGGCAACGGCGTAGGATAAAGTGTAGGGCAGGTGGTGAATTTGCGTTCCGGGCTAGGGTTAGGGTTAGGGAACGGCAAGGCTTAGGGCACAGGTGAGGGTACGGAAACGTTGGAGTGTCAGGCTACGTGCAGACGCACGGGTCAGTGCCAGCGTACAGGCCAGGAGTAGGGTACGGCGTAAGGTAAGGTGTAGGGCTTGTGGTTGATTTCTGTTCCAGGCTAGGGTTAGGGTTAGGGAACGGCAAGGCTTAGGGCACAGGTGAGGGTACGGGAAAGTGGGAGGGTCGGGCTACGTGCTGACGCAAGGGTCAGTGCAAGCGTACGGGCCAGGAGTAGGCAACGGCGTAGGATAAAGTGTAGGGCTGGTGGTGGATTTGCGTTCTGGGCTAGGGTTAGGGTTAGGGAACGGCAAGGCTTAGGGCACAGGTGAGGGTACGGAAACGTGGGAGGGTCAGGCTACGTGCTGACGCACGGTTCAGTGCCAGCGTATGGGCCAGGAATAGGGTACGGCGTAAGGTAAGGTGTAGGGCTGGTGGTGGGTTTCTATTCCGTGCTAGGGTTAGGGTTAGGGAACGGCAAGGCTTAGGGCACAGGTGAGGGTACGGAAACGCGGGAGGGTAAGGCTAAGTGCTGATGCACGGGTCAGTGCCAGAGTACGGGCCAGGAGTAGGCAACGGGGTTGGGTAAGGTGTAGGGCTGGTGGTGGGTATCCGTTTTGGGCTAGGGTTAGGGTTAGGGAACGGCAAGGCTTAGGGCACAGGTGAGGGTACGGAAACGTGGGAGGGTCGGGCTACGTGCTGACGCATGGGTCATTGCCAGTGTACGGGCCAGGAGTAGGCAACGGCGTAAGGTAAGGTGTAGGGCTGGTGGTTGGTTTCCGTTCCAGGCTAGGGTTAGGGTTAGGGAACGGCAAGGCTTAGGGCACAGGTGAGGGTACGGAAACGTGTTAGGGTCGGGCTACGTGCTGATGCACGGTTCAGTGCCAGCGTACGGGCCAGGAATAGGGTACGGCGTAAGGTAAGGTGTAGTGCTGGTGGTGGGTTTCCGTTCCGGGCTAGGGTTAGGGTTAGGTAACGGCAAGTCTTAGGGCACACGTGAGGGTACGGACACGTGGGAGGGTCAGGCTACGTGCTGACGCACGGGTCAGTGCCAGCGTACGGGCCAGGAGTAGGGTACGGCGTAAGGTAAGGTGTAGGGCTTGTGGTTGATTTCTGTTCCAGGCTAGGGTTAGGGTTAGGGAACGACAAGGCTTAGGGCACAGGTGAGGGTACCAAACGTGGGAGGGTCGGGCTACGTGCTGACGCACGGGTCAGTGCCAGCGTACGGGCCAGGAGTAGGCAACGGCGTAGGATAAAGTGTAGGGCTGGTGGTGAATTTGCGTTCCGGGCTAGGGTTAGGGTTAGGGAACGGCAAGGCTTAGGGCACAGGTGAGGGTACGGAAACGTGGGCGGGTCAGGCTACATGCTGACGCACGGGTCAGTGCCAGCGTACGGGTCAGGAGTAGGGTACGGCATAACGTAAGGTGTAGGGCTGGTGGTGTGTTTCCGTTAAGGGCTAGGGTTAGGGTTAGGGAACGGCAAGGCTTAGCGCACAGGTGAGGGTACGGAAACGCGGGAGGGTAAGGCTACGTGCTGATGCACGGGTCAGTGCCAGATTACAGGCCAGGAGTAGGCAACGGCGTAGGCTAAGGTGTAGGGCTGGTGGTGGGTTTCCGTTCCGGGCTAGGGTTAGGGTTAGGGAACAGCAAGGCTTAGGGCACAGGTGAGGGTACGGAAACGTGGGAGGGTCAGGCTACGTGCTGACGCATGGATCAGTGCCAGCATACGGGCCAGGAGTAGGGTTCGGCGTAAGGTAAGGTGTAGGGCTTGTGGTTGATTTCC
The DNA here is from genome assembly GCF_964165515.1 of Mesoplodon bidens. Taxonomy (NCBI): domain Eukaryota; kingdom Metazoa; phylum Chordata; class Mammalia; order Artiodactyla; family Ziphiidae; genus Mesoplodon; species Mesoplodon bidens. The sequence goes on along the minus strand of NW_027672192.1, from coordinate 35,505 downwards.
GTTCCAGGCTAGGGTTAGGGTTAGGGAACAGAAAGGCTTAGGGCACAGGTGAGGGTACGGAAACGTGGGAGGGTCGGGCTACGTGCTGACGCACGGTTCAGTGCCAGCGTATGGGCCAGGAGTAGGGTACGGCGTAAGGTAAGGTGTAGGGCTTGTGGTTGATTTCCCTTCCAGCCTAGGGTTAGGGATAGGGAACGGCAAGTCTTAGGGCACAGGTGAGGGTACGGAAACGTGGGAGGGTCGGGCTACGTGCTGACGCACGGGTCAGTGCCATCGTACGGGCCAGGAGTAGGCAACGGCATAGGATAAAGTGTAGGGCTGGTGGTGGATTTGCGTTCTGGGCTAGAGTTAGGGTTAGGGAACGGCAAGGCTTAGGGCACAGGTCAGGGTACGGAAACGCGGGAGGTTAAGGCTACGTGCTGATGCACGGGTCAGTGCCAGAGGACAGGCCAGGAGTAGGCAACGGCGTAGGGTAAGGTGTAGGGCTGGTGGTGGATTTGCGTTCCGGGCTAGGGTTAGGGTTAGGGAACGGCAAGGCTTAGGGCACAGGTGAGGGTACGGAAACGTGGGAGGGTCAGGCTACGTGCTGACGCACGGGTCAGTGCCATCGTACGGGACAGGAGTAGGGTACGGCGTAATGTAAGGTGTAGGGCTGGTGGTGGGTTTCTATTCCGGGCAAGGGTTAGGGTTAGGGAACGGCAAGGCTTAGGGCACAGGTGAGGGTACGGAAACGTGGGAGGGTCAGGCTACGTGCTGACGCACGTTTCAGTGCCAGCGTACGGGCCAGGAATAGGGTACGGCGTAAGGTAAGGTGTAGGGCTGGTGGTGGGTTTCTGTTCCGGGCTAGGGTTAGGGTTAGGGAACGGCAAGTCTTAGGGCACAGGGGAGGGTACGGAAACGTTGGAGTGTCAGGCTACGTGCATACGCACGGGTCAGTGCCAGCGTACAGGCCAGGAGTAGGGTACGGCGTAAGGTAAGGTGTAGGGCTTGTGGTTGATTTCTGTTCCAGGCTAGGGTTAGGGTTAGGGAACGGCAAGGCTTAGGGCACAGGTGAGGGTACGGGAAAGTGGGAGGGTCGGGCTACGTGCTGACGCAAGGGTCAGTGCAAGCGTACGGGCCAGGAGTAGGCAACGGCGTAGGATAAAGTGTAGGGCTGGTGGTGGATTTGCGTTCTGGGCTAGGGTTAGGGTTAGGGAACGGCAAGGCTTAGGGCACAGGTGAGGGTACGGACACGTGGGAGGGTCAGGCTACGTGCTGACGCACGGTTCAGTGCCAGCGTATGGGCCAGGAATAGGTTACGGCGTAAGGTAAGGTGTAGGGCTGGTGGTGGGTTTCCGTTCAGGGCTAGGGTTAGGGTTAGGGAACGGCAAGGCTTAGGGCACAGGTGAGGGTACGGAAAAGTGGGAGGTTCAGGCTACGTGGTGACGCACAGATCAGTGCCAGCGTACGGGCCAGGAGTAGGGTACGGCGTAAGGTAAGGTGTAGGGCTTGTGGTTGATTTCCGTTCCAAGCTAGGGTTAGGGTTAGGGAACAGCAAGGCTTAGGGCACAGGTGAGGTTACGGAAACGTGGGTGGGTCGGGCTACGTGCTGACGCACGGGTCAGTGCCAGCGTACGGGCCAGGAGTAGGCAACGGCGTAGGATAAAGTGTAGGGCTGGTGTTGGATTTGCGTTCTGAGCTAGGGTTAGGGTTAGGGAACGGCAAGGCTTAGGGCACAGGTGAGTGTACGGAAACGTGGGAGGGTCGGGCTACGTGCTGACGCACGGGTCAGTGCCAGCGTACGGGCCAGGAGTAGGCAACGGCGTAGGATAAAGTGTAGGGCTGGTGTTGGATTTGCGTTCTGGGCTAGGGTTAGGGTTAGGGAACGGCAAGGCTTAGTGCACAGGTCAGGGTACGGAAACGCGGGAGGGTAAGGCTTCGTGCTGATGCAAGGGTCAGTGCCAGAGTACAGGCCAGGAGTAGGCAACGGCATAGGGTAAGCTGTAGGGCTGCTGGTGGGTTTCCGTTCCGGGCTAGGGTTAGGGTTAGGGAACGGCAAGGCTTAGGGCACAGGTGAGGGTAAGGAAACGTGGGAGGGTCAGGCTACATGCTGACGCACGGGTCAGTGCCAGCGTACGGGCCAGGAGTAGGCAGCAGCGTAGGATAAAGTGTAGGGCTGGTGGTGGGTTTCCGTTCCAGGCTAGGGTTAGAGTTAGGGAACGGCAAGGCTTAGGGCACAGGGGAGTGTACGGAAACGTGGGAGGGTCGTGCTACGTGCTGACACACGGGTCAGTGCCAGCGTACGGGACAGGAGTGGGCAACGGCGTAGGATAAAGTGTAGGGCTGGTGGTGGATTTGCGTTCCGGGCTAGGGTTAGGGTTAGGGAACGGCAAGTCTTAGGGCACAGGAGAGGGTACGGAAACGTGGGAGGGTCAGGCTGTGTGCTGACGCATTGGTCATTGCCAGCGTACGGGTCAGGAGTAGGGTACGGCGTAAGGTAAGGTGTAGGGCTGGTGGTGGGTTTCTATTCCAGGCTAGGGTTAGGGTTAGGGAACGGCAAGGCTTAGGGCACAGGTGAGGGTACGGAAACGTGGGAGGGTCAGGCTACGTGCTGACGCACGGTTCAGTGCCAGCGTACGGGCCAGGAATAGGGTACGGCGTAAGGTAAGGTGTAGGGCTGGTGGTGCGTTTCTATTCCGGGCTAGGGTTAGGGTTAGGGAACGGCAAGGCTTAGGGCACAGGTCAGGGTACGGAAACGCGGGAGGGTAAGGCTACGTGCTGATGCACGTGTCAGTGCCAGAGTACGGGCCAGGAGTAGGCAACGGGGTTGGGTAAGGTGTAGGGCTGGTGACGGGTATCCGTTTTGGGCTAGGGTTAGGGTTAGGGAACGGCAAGGCTTAGGGCACAGGTGAGGGTACGGAAACGTGGGTGGGTCAGGCTACGTGCTGACGCACGGGTCAGTGCCAGCGTACGGGTCAGGAGTAGGGTACGGCGTAAGGTAAGGTGTAGGGCTGGTGGTGTGTTTCCGTTAAGGGCTAGGATTAGGGTTAGGGAACGGCAAGGCTTAGGGCACAGGTGAGGGTACGGAAACGTGGGAGGGTCGGGCTACGTGCTGACGCACGGTTCAGTGCCAGCGTACGGGCCAGGAGTAGGCAACGGCGTAGGATAAAGTGTAGGGCTGGTAGTGAATTTGCGTTCCGGGCTAGGGTTAGGGTTAGGGAACGGCAAGGCTTAGGGCACAGGTGAGGGTACGGAAACGTGGGAGGGTCAGGCTACGTGCTGACGCACGGGTCAGTGCCAGCGTATGGGTCAGGAGTAGGGTACGGCGTAAGGTAAGGTGTAGGGCTGGTGGTGGGTTTCCATTAAGTGCTAGGGTTAGGGTTAGGGAACGGCAAGGCTTAGGGCACAGGTGAGGGTACAGAAACGCGGGAGGGTAAGGGTACGTGCTGTTGCATGGGTCAGTGCCACAGTACAGGCCAGGAATAGGCAACGGCGTATGGTAAGGTATAGGGCTGGTGGTGGGTTTCCGTTCCGGGCTAGGGTTAGGGTTAGGGAACGGCAAGGCTTAGGGCACAGGTGAGGGTAAGGAAACGTGGGAGGGTCGGGCTACGTGCTGACGCACGGGTCAGTGCCAGCGTAAAGGCCAGGAGTAGGGTATGGCGTAAGGTAAGGTGTAGGGCTTGTGGTTGATTTCCTTTCCAGGCTAGGGTTAGGGTTGGGGAACGGCAAGGCTTAAGGCACAGGTGCGGGTACGGAAACATGGGAGGGTCGGGTTACGTGCTGACGCACGGGTCAGTGCCAGCGTGCGGGCCAGGAGTAGGCAACGGCGTAGGATAAAGTGTAGGGCTGGTGGTGGATTTGCCTTCTGGGCTAGGGTTAGGGTTAGGGAACGGCAAGGCTTACGGCACAGGTCAGGGTACGGCAACCCGGGAGGGTAAGGGTACGTGCTGATGCATGGGTCAGTGCCAGATTACAGGCCAGGAGTAGGCAACGGCGTAGGGTAAGGTGTAGTGCTGGTGGTGGGTTTCCGTTCCGGGCTAGGGTTAGGGTTAGGGAACGGCAAGGTTTAGCGCACACATGAGGGTACGGACACGTGGGAGGGTCAGGCTACCTGCTGACGCACGGGTCAGTGCCAGCGTACGGGCCAGGAGTAGGGTACGGCGTAAGGTAAGGTGTAGGGCTTGTGGTTGATTTCTGTTCCAGGCTAGGGTTAGGGTTAGGGAACGGCAAGTCTTAGGGCACAGGTGAGTGTACGGAAACGTGGGAGTGTCGGGCTACGTGCTGACGCACGGGTCAGTGCCAGCGTACGGGCCAGGAGTAGGCAACGGCGTAGGATAAAGTGTAGGGCAGGTGGTGAATTTGCGTTCCGGGCTAGGGTTAGGGTTAGGGAACGGCAAGGCTTAGGGCACAGGTGAGGGTACGGAAACGTTGGAGTGTCAGGCTACGTGCAGACGCACGGGTCAGTGCCAGCGTACAGGCCAGGAGTAGGGTACGGCGTAAGGTAAGGTGTAGGGCTTGTGGTTGATTTCTGTTCCAGGCTAGGGTTAGGGTTAGGGAACGGCAAGGCTTAGGGCACAGGTGAGGGTACGGGAAAGTGGGAGGGTCGGGCTACGTGCTGACGCAAGGGTCAGTGCAAGCGTACGGGCCAGGAGTAGGCAACGGCGTAGGATAAAGTGTAGGGCTGGTGGTGGATTTGCGTTCTGGGCTAGGGTTAGGGTTAGGGAACGGCAAGGCTTAGGGCACAGGTGAGGGTACGGAAACGTGGGAGGGTCAGGCTACGTGCTGACGCACGGTTCAGTGCCAGCGTATGGGCCAGGAATAGGGTACGGCGTAAGGTAAGGTGTAGGGCTGGTGGTGGGTTTCTATTCCGTGCTAGGGTTAGGGTTAGGGAACGGCAAGGCTTAGGGCACAGGTGAGGGTACGGAAACGCGGGAGGGTAAGGCTAAGTGCTGATGCACGGGTCAGTGCCAGAGTACGGGCCAGGAGTAGGCAACGGGGTTGGGTAAGGTGTAGGGCTGGTGGTGGGTATCCGTTTTGGGCTAGGGTTAGGGTTAGGGAACGGCAAGGCTTAGGGCACAGGTGAGGGTACGGAAACGTGGGAGGGTCGGGCTACGTGCTGACGCATGGGTCATTGCCAGTGTACGGGCCAGGAGTAGGCAACGGCGTAAGGTAAGGTGTAGGGCTGGTGGTTGGTTTCCGTTCCAGGCTAGGGTTAGGGTTAGGGAACGGCAAGGCTTAGGGCACAGGTGAGGGTACGGAAACGTGTTAGGGTCGGGCTACGTGCTGATGCACGGTTCAGTGCCAGCGTACGGGCCAGGAATAGGGTACGGCGTAAGGTAAGGTGTAGTGCTGGTGGTGGGTTTCCGTTCCGGGCTAGGGTTAGGGTTAGGTAACGGCAAGTCTTAGGGCACACGTGAGGGTACGGACACGTGGGAGGGTCAGGCTACGTGCTGACGCACGGGTCAGTGCCAGCGTACGGGCCAGGAGTAGGGTACGGCGTAAGGTAAGGTGTAGGGCTTGTGGTTGATTTCTGTTCCAGGCTAGGGTTAGGGTTAGGGAACGACAAGGCTTAGGGCACAGGTGAGGGTACCAAACGTGGGAGGGTCGGGCTACGTGCTGACGCACGGGTCAGTGCCAGCGTACGGGCCAGGAGTAGGCAACGGCGTAGGATAAAGTGTAGGGCTGGTGGTGAATTTGCGTTCCGGGCTAGGGTTAGGGTTAGGGAACGGCAAGGCTTAGGGCACAGGTGAGGGTACGGAAACGTGGGCGGGTCAGGCTACATGCTGACGCACGGGTCAGTGCCAGCGTACGGGTCAGGAGTAGGGTACGGCATAACGTAAGGTGTAGGGCTGGTGGTGTGTTTCCGTTAAGGGCTAGGGTTAGGGTTAGGGAACGGCAAGGCTTAGCGCACAGGTGAGGGTACGGAAACGCGGGAGGGTAAGGCTACGTGCTGATGCACGGGTCAGTGCCAGATTACAGGCCAGGAGTAGGCAACGGCGTAGGCTAAGGTGTAGGGCTGGTGGTGGGTTTCCGTTCCGGGCTAGGGTTAGGGTTAGGGAACAGCAAGGCTTAGGGCACAGGTGAGGGTACGGAAACGTGGGAGGGTCAGGCTACGTGCTGACGCATGGATCAGTGCCAGCATACGGGCCAGGAGTAGGGTTCGGCGTAAGGTAAGGTGTAGGGCTTGTGGTTGATTTCCGTTCCAGGCTAGGGTTAGGGTTAGGGAACAGAAAGGCTTAGGGCACAGGTGAGGGTACGGAAACGTGGGAGGGTCGGGCTACGTGCTGACGCACGGTTCAGTGCCAGCGTATGGGCCAGGAGTAGGGTACGGCGTAAGGTAAGGTGTAGGGCTTGTGGTTGATTTCCCTTCCAGCCTAGGGTTAGGGATAGGGAACGGCAAGTCTTAGGGCACAGGTGAGGGTACGGAAACGTGGGAGGGTCGGGCTACGTGCTGACGCACGGGTCAGTGCCATCGTACGGGCCAGGAGTAGGCAACGGCATAGGATAAAGTGTAGGGCTGGTGGTGGATTTGCGTTCTGGGCTAGAGTTAGGGTTAGGGAACGGCAAGGCTTAGGGCACAGGTCAGGGTACGGAAACGCGGGAGGTTAAGGCTACGTGCTGATGCACGGGTCAGTGCCAGAGGACAGGCCAGGAGTAGGCAACGGCGTAGGGTAAGGTGTAGGGCTGGTGGTGGATTTGCGTTCCGGGCTAGGGTTAGGGTTAGGGAACGGCAAGGCTTAGGGCACAGGTGAGGGTACGGAAACGTGGGAGGGTCAGGCTACGTGCTGACGCACGGGTCAGTGCCATCGTACGGGACAGGAGTAGGGTACGGCGTAATGTAAGGTGTAGGGCTGGTGGTGGGTTTCTATTCCGGGCAAGGGTTAGGGTTAGGGAACGGCAAGGCTTAGGGCACAGGTGAGGGTACGGAAACGTGGGAGGGTCAGGCTACGTGCTGACGCACGTTTCAGTGCCAGCGTACGGGCCAGGAATAGGGTACGGCGTAAGGTAAGGTGTAGGGCTGGTGGTGGGTTTCTGTTCCGGGCTAGGGTTAGGGTTAGGGAACGGCAAGTCTTAGGGCACAGGGGAGGGTACGGAAACGTTGGAGTGTCAGGCTACGTGCATACGCACGGGTCAGTGCCAGCGTACAGGCCAGGAGTAGGGTACGGCGTAAGGTAAGGTGTAGGGCTTGTGGTTGATTTCTGTTCCAGGCTAGGGTTAGGGTTAGGGAACGGCAAGGCTTAGGGCACAGGTGAGGGTACGGGAAAGTGGGAGGGTCGGGCTACGTGCTGACGCAAGGGTCAGTGCAAGCGTACGGGCCAGGAGTAGGCAACGGCGTAGGATAAAGTGTAGGGCTGGTGGTGGATTTGCGTTCTGGGCTAGGGTTAGGGTTAGGGAACGGCAAGGCTTAGGGCACAGGTGAGGGTACGGACACGTGGGAGGGTCAGGCTACGTGCTGACGCACGGTTCAGTGCCAGCGTATGGGCCAGGAATAGGTTACGGCGTAAGGTAAGGTGTAGGGCTGGTGGTGGGTTTCCGTTCAGGGCTAGGGTTAGGGTTAGGGAACGGCAAGGCTTAGGGCACAGGTGAGGGTACGGAAAAGTGGGAGGTTCAGGCTACGTGGTGACGCACAGATCAGTGCCAGCGTACGGGCCAGGAGTAGGGTACGGCGTAAGGTAAGGTGTAGGGCTTGTGGTTGATTTCCGTTCCAAGCTAGGGTTAGGGTTAGGGAACAGCAAGGCTTAGGGCACAGGTGAGGTTACGGAAACGTGGGTGGGTCGGGCTACGTGCTGACGCACGGGTCAGTGCCAGCGTACGGGCCAGGAGTAGGCAACGGCGTAGGATAAAGTGTAGGGCTGGTGTTGGATTTGCGTTCTGAGCTAGGGTTAGGGTTAGGGAACGGCAAGGCTTAGGGCACAGGTGAGTGTACGGAAACGTGGGAGGGTCGGGCTACGTGCTGACGCACGGGTCAGTGCCAGCGTACGGGCCAGGAGTAGGCAACGGCGTAGGATAAAGTGTAGGGCTGGTGTTGGATTTGCGTTCTGGGCTAGGGTTAGGGTTAGGGAACGGCAAGGCTTAGTGCACAGGTCAGGGTACGGAAACGCGGGAGGGTAAGGCTTCGTGCTGATGCAAGGGTCAGTGCCAGAGTACAGGCCAGGAGTAGGCAACGGCATAGGGTAAGCTGTAGGGCTGCTGGTGGGTTTCCGTTCCGGGCTAGGGTTAGGGTTAGGGAACGGCAAGGCTTAGGGCACAGGTGAGGGTAAGGAAACGTGGGAGGGTCAGGCTACATGCTGACGCACGGGTCAGTGCCAGCGTACGGGCCAGGAGTAGGCAGCAGCGTAGGATAAAGTGTAGGGCTGGTGGTGGGTTTCCGTTCCAGGCTAGGGTTAGAGTTAGGGAACGGCAAGGCTTAGGGCACAGGGGAGTGTACGGAAACGTGGGAGGGTCGTGCTACGTGCTGACACACGGGTCAGTGCCAGCGTACGGGACAGGAGTGGGCAACGGCGTAGGATAAAGTGTAGGGCTGGTGGTGGATTTGCGTTCCGGGCTAGGGTTAGGGTTAGGGAACGGCAAGTCTTAGGGCACAGGAGAGGGTACGGAAACGTGGGAGGGTCAGGCTGTGTGCTGACGCATTGGTCATTGCCAGCGTACGGGTCAGGAGTAGGGTACGGCGTAAGGTAAGGTGTAGGGCTGGTGGTGGGTTTCTATTCCAGGCTAGGGTTAGGGTTAGGGAACGGCAAGGCTTAGGGCACAGGTGAGGGTACGGAAACGTGGGAGGGTCAGGCTACGTGCTGACGCACGGTTCAGTGCCAGCGTACGGGCCAGGAATAGGGTACGGCGTAAGGTAAGGTGTAGGGCTGGTGGTGCGTTTCTATTCCGGGCTAGGGTTAGGGTTAGGGAACGGCAAGGCTTAGGGCACAGGTCAGGGTACGGAAACGCGGGAGGGTAAGGCTACGTGCTGATGCACGTGTCAGTGCCAGAGTACGGGCCAGGAGTAGGCAACGGGGTTGGGTAAGGTGTAGGGCTGGTGACGGGTATCCGTTTTGGGCTAGGGTTAGGGTTAGGGAACGGCAAGGCTTAGGGCACAGGTGAGGGTACGGAAACGTGGGTGGGTCAGGCTACGTGCTGACGCACGGGTCAGTGCCAGCGTACGGGTCAGGAGTAGGGTACGGCGTAAGGTAAGGTGTAGGGCTGGTGGTGTGTTTCCGTTAAGGGCTAGGATTAGGGTTAGGGAACGGCAAGGCTTAGGGCACAGGTGAGGGTACGGAAACGTGGGAGGGTCGGGCTACGTGCTGACGCACGGTTCAGTGCCAGCGTACAGGCCAGGAGTAGGCAACGGCGTAGGATAAAGTGTAGGGCTGGTAGTGAATTTGCGTTCCGGGCTAGGGTTAGGGTTAGGGAACGGCAAGGCTTAGGGCACAGGTGAGGGTACGGAAACGTGGGAGGGTCAGGCTACGTGCTGACGCACGGGTCAGTGCCAGCGTATGGGTCAGGAGTAGGGTACGGCGTAAGGTAAGGTGTAGGGCTGGTGGTGGGTTTCCATTAAGTGCTAGGGTTAGGGTTAGGGAACGGCAAGGCTTAGGGCACAGGTGAGGGTACAGAAACGCGGGAGGGTAAGGGTACGTGCTGTTGCACGGGTCAGTGCCACAGTACAGGCCAGGAATAGGCAACGGCGTATGGTAAGGTATAGGGCTGGTGGTGGGTTTCCGTTCCGGGCTAGGGTTAGGGTTAGGGAACGGCAAGGCTTAGGGCACAGGTGAGGGTAAGGAAACGTGGGAGGGTCGGGCTACGTGCTGACGCACGGGTCAGTGCCAGCGTAAAGGCCAGGAGTAGGGTATGGCGTAAGGTAAGGTGTAGGGCTTGTGGTTGATTTCCTTTCCAGGCTAGGGTTAGGGTTGGGGAACGGCAAGGCTTAAGGCACAGGTGCGGGTACGGAAACATGGGAGGGTCGGGTTACGTGCTGACGCACGGGTCAGTGCCAGCGTGCGGGCCAGGAGTAGGCAACGGCGTAGGATAAAGTGTAGGGCTGGTGGTGGATTTGCCTTCTGGGCTAGGGTTAGGGTTAGGGAACGGCAAGGCTTACGGCACAGGTCAGGGTACGGCAACCCGGGAGGGTAAGGGTACGTGCTGATGCATGGGTCAGTGCCAGATTACAGGCCAGGAGTAGGCAACGGCGTAGGGTAAGGTGTAGGGCTGGTGGTGGGTTTCCGTTCCGGGCTAGGGTTAGGGTTAGGGAACAGCAAGGCTTAGGGCACAGTTGAGGGTAAGGAAACGTGGGAGGGTCGTGCTATGTGCTGACCCACGGGTCAGTGCCAGCGTACGGGCCAGAAGTAGGGTACGGCGTAAGGTAAGGTGTAGGGCTTGTGGTTGATTTCTGTTCCAGGCTAGGGTTAGGGTTAGGGAACGGCAAGGCTTAGGGCACAGGTGAGTGTACGGAAACGTGGGAGGGTCGGGCTACGTGCTGACGCACGGGTCAGTGCCAGCGTACGGGCCAGGAGTAGGCAACGGCGTAGGATAAAGTGTAGGGCAGGTGGTGAATTTGCGTTCCGGGCTAGGGTTAGGGTTAGGGAACGGCAAGGCTTAGGGCACAGGTGAGGGTACGGAAACGTTGGAGTGTCAGGCTACGTGCAGACGAACGGGTCAGTGCCAGCGTACAGGCCAGGAGTAGGGTACGGCGTAAGGTAAGGTGTAGGGCTTGTGGTTGATTTCTGTTCCAGGCTAGGGTTAGGGTTAGGGAACGGCAAGGCTTAGGGCACAGGTGAGGGTACGGGAAAGTGGGAGGGTCGGGCTACGTGCTGACGCAAGGGTCAGTGCAAGCGTACGGGCCAGGAGTAGGCAACGGCGTAGGATAAAGTGTAGGGCTGGTGGTGGATTTGCGTTCTGGGCTAGGGTTAGGGTTAGGGAACGGCAAGGCTTAGGGCACAGGTGAGGGTACGGAAACGTGGGAGGGTCAGGCTACGTGCTGACGCACGGTTCAGTGCCAGCGTATGGGCCAGGAATAGGGTACGGCGTAAGGTAAGGTGTAGGGCTGGTGGTGGGTTTCTATTCCGTGCTAGGGTTAGGGTTAGGGAACGGCAAGGCTTAGGGCACAGGTGAGGGTACGGAAACGCGGGAGGGTAAGGCTAAGTGCTGATGCACGGGTCAGTGCCAGAGTACGGGCCAGGAGTAGGCAACGGGGTTGGGTAAGGTGTAGAGCTGGTGGTGGGTATCCGTTTTGGGCTAGGGTTAGGTTTAGGGAACGGCAAGGCTTAGGGCACAGGTGAGGGTACGGAAACGTGGGAGGGTCGGGCTACGTGCTGACGCATGGGTCATTGCCAGTGTACGGGCCAGGAGTAGGCAACGGCGTAAGGTAAGGTGTAGGGCTGGTGGTTGGTTTCCGTTCCAGGCTAGGGTTAGGGTTAGGGAACGGCAAGGCTTAGGGCACAGGTGAGGGTACGGAAACGTTTTAGGGTCGGGCTACGTGCTGATGCACGGTTCAGTGCCAGCGTACGGGCCAGGAATAGGGTACGGCGTAAGGTAAGGTGTAGTGCTGGTGGTGGGTTTCCGTTCCGGGCTAGGGTTAGGGTTAGGGAACGGCAAGTCTTAGGGCACACGTGAGGGTACGGACACGTGGGAGGGTCAGGCTACGTGCTGACGCACGGGTCAGTGCCAGTGTACGGGCCAGGAGTAGGGTACGGCGTAAGGTAAGGTGTAGGGCTTGTGGTTGATTTCTGTTCCAGGCTAGGGTTAGGGTTAGGGAACGACAAGGCTTAGGGCACAGGTGAGGGTACCAAACGTGGGAGGGTCGGGCTACGTGCTGACGCACGGGTCAGTGCCAGCGTATGGGCCAGGAGTAGGCAACGGCGTAGGATAAAGTGTAGGGCTGGTGGTGAATTTGCGTTCCGGGCTAGGGTTAGGGTTAGGGAACGGCAAGGCTTAGGGCACAGGTGAGGGTACGGAAACGTGGGCGGGTCAGGCTACATGCTGACGCACGGGTCAGTGCCAGCGTACGGGTCAGGAGTAGGGTACGGCATAACGTAAGGTGTAGGGCTGGTGGTGTGTTTCCGTTAAGGGCTAGGGTTAGGGTTAGGGAACGGCAAGGCTTAGCGCACAGGTGAGGGTACGGAAACGCGGGAGGGTAAGGCTACGTGCTGATGCACGGGTCAGTGCCAGATTACAGGCCAGGAGTAGGCAACGGCGTAGGCTAAGGTGTAGGGCTGGTGGTGGGTTTCCGTTCCGGGCTAGGGTTAGGGTTAGGGAACAGCAAGGCTTAGGGCACAGGTGAGGGTACGGAAACGTGGGAGGGTCAGGCTACGTGCTGACGCATGGATCAGTGCCAGCATACGGGCCAGGAGTAGGGTTCGGCGTAAGGTAAGGTGTAGGGCTTGTGGTTGATTTCCGTTCCAGGCTAGGGTTAGGGTTAGGGAACAGAAAGGCTTAGGGCACAGGTGAGGGTACGGAAACGTGGGAGGGTCGGGCTACGTGCTGACGCACGGTTCAGTGCCAGCGTATGGGCCAGGAGTAGGGTACGGCGTAAGGTAAGGTGTAGGGCTTGTGGTTGATTTCCCTTCCAGCCTAGGGTTAGGGATAGGGAACGGCAAGTCTTAGGGCACAGGTGAGGGTACGGAAACGTGGGAGGGTCGGGCTACGTGCTGACGCACGGGTCAGTGCCATCGTACGGGCCAGGAGTAGGCAACGGCATAGGATAAAGTGTAGGGCTGGTGGTGGATTTGCGTTCTGGGCTAGAGTTAGGGTTAGGGAACGGCAAGGCTTAGGGCACAGGTCAGGGTACGGAAACGCGGGAGGTTAAGGCTACGTGCTGATGCACGGGTCAGTGCCAGAGGACAGGCCAGGAGTAGGCAACGGCGTAGGGTAAGGTGTAGGGCTGGTGGTGGATTTGCGTTCCGGGCTAGGGTTAGGGTTAGGGAACGGCAAGGCTTAGGGCACAGGTGAGGGTACGGAAACGTGGGAGGGTCAGGCTACGTGCTGACGCACGGGTCAGTGCCATCGTACGGGACAGGAGTAGGGTACGGCGTAATGTAAGGTGTAGGGCTGGTGGTGGGTTTCTATTCCGGGCAAGGGTTAGGGTTAGGGAACGGCAAGGCTTAGGGCACAGGTGAGGGTACGGAAACGTGGGAGGGTCAGGCTACGTGCTGACGCACGTTTCAGTGCCAGCGTACGGGCCAGGAATAGGGTACGGCGTAAGGTAAGGTGTAGGGCTGGTGGTGGGTTTCTGTTCCGGGCTAGGGTTAGGGTTAGGGAACGGCAAGTCTTAGGGCACAGGGGAGGGTACGGAAACGTTGGAGTGTCAGGCTACGTGCATACGCACGGGTCAGTGCCAGCGTACAGGCCAGGAGTAGGGTACGGCGTAAGGTAAGGTGTAGGGCTTGTGGTTGATTTCTGTTCCAGGCTAGGGTTAGGGTTAGGGAACGGCAAGGCTTAGGGCACAGGTGAGGGTACGGGAAAGTGGGAGGGTCGGGCTACGTGCTGACGCAAGGGTCAGTGCAAGCGTACGGGCCAGGAGTAGGCAACGGCGTAGGATAAAGTGTAGGGCTGGTGGTGGATTTGCGTTCTGGGCTAGGGTTAGGGTTAGGGAACGGCAAGGCTTAGGGCACAGGTGAGGGTACGGACACGTGGGAGGGTCAGGCTACGTGCTGACGCACGGTTCAGTGCCAGCGTATGGGCCAGGAATAGGTTACGGCGTAAGGTAAGGTGTAGGGCTGGTGGTGGGTTTCCGTTCAGGGCTAGGGTTAGGGTTAGGGAACGGCAAGGCTTAGGGCACAGGTGAGGGTACGGAAAAGTGGGAGGGTCAGGCTACGTGGTGACGCACAGATCAGTGCCAGCGTACGGGCCAGGAGTAGGGTACGGCGTAAGGTAAGGTGTAGGGCTTGTGGTTGATTTCCGTTCCAAGCTAGGGTTAGGGTTAGGGAACAGCAAGGCTTAGGGCACAGGTGAGGTTACGGAAACGTGGGTGGGTCGGGCTACGTGCTGACGCACGGGTCAGTGCCAGCGTACGGGCCAGGAGTAGGCAACGGCGTAGGATAAAGTGTAGGGCTGGTGTTGGATTTGCGTTCTGAGCTAGGGTTAGGGTTAGGGAACGGCAAGGCTTAGGGCACAGGTGAGTGTACGGAAACGTGGGAGGGTCGGGCTACGTGCTGACGCACGGGTCAGTGCCAGCGTACGGGCCAGGAGTAGGCAACGGCGTAGGATAAAGTGTAGGGCTGGTGTTGGATTTGCGTTCTGGGCTAGGGTTAGGGTTAGGGAACGGCAAGGCTTAGTGCACAGGTCAGGGTACGGAAACGCGGGAGGGTAAGGCTTCGTGCTGATGCAAGGGTCAGTGCCAGAGTACAGGCCAGGAGTAGGCAACGGCATAGGGTAAGCTGTAGGGCTGCTGGTGGGTTTCCGTTCCGGGCTAGGGTTAGGGTTAGGGAACGGCAAGGCTTAGGGCACAGGTGAGGGTAAGGAAACGTGGGAGGGTCAGGCTACATGCTGACGCACGGGTCAGTGCCATCGTACGGGCCAGGAGTAGGCAGCAGCGTAGGATAAAGTGTAGGGCTGGTGGTGGGTTTCCGTTCCAGGCTAGGGTTAGAGTTAGGGAACGGCAAGGCTTAGGGCACAGGGGAGTGTACGGAAACGTGGGAGGGTCGTGCTACGTGCTGACACACGGGTCAGTGCCAGCGTACGGGACAGGAGTGGGCAACGGCGTAGGATAAAGTGTAGGGCTGGTGGTGGATTTGCGTTCCGGGCTAGGGTTAGGGTTAGGGAACGGCAAGTCTTAGGGCACAGGAGAGGGTACGGAAACGTGGGAGGGTCAGGCTGTGTGCTGACGCATTGGTCATTGCCAGCGTACGGGTCAGGAGTAGGGTACGGCGTAAGGTAAGGTGTAGGGCTGGTGGTGGGTTTCTATTCCAGGCTAGGGTTAGGGTTAGGGAACGGCAAGGCTTAGGGCACAGGTGAGGGTACGGAAACGTGGGAGGGTCAGGCTACGTGCTGACGCACGGTTCAGTGCCAGCGTACGGGCCAGGAATAGGGTACGGCGTAAGGTAAGGTGTAGGGCTGGTGGTGCGTTTCTATTCCGGGCTAGGGTTAGGGTTAGGGAACGGCAAGGCTTAGGGCACAGGTCAGGGTACGGAAACGCGGGAGGGTAAGGCTACGTGCTGATGCACGTGTCAGTGCCAGAGTACGGGCCAGGAGTAGGCAACGGGGTTGGGTAAGGTGTAGGGCTGGTGACGGGTATCCGTTTTGGGCTAGGGTTAGGGTTAGGGAACGGCAAGGCTTAGGGCACAGGTGAGGGTACGGAAACGTGGGAGGGTCAGGCTACGTGCTGACGCACGGGTCAGTGCCAGCGTACGGGTCAGGAGTAGGGTACGGCGTAAGGTAAGGTGTAGGGCTGGTGGTGTGTTTCCGTTAAGGGCTAGGATTAGGGTTAGGGAACGGCAAGGCTTAGGGCACAGGTGAGGGTACGGAAACGTGGGAGGGTCGGGCTACGTGCTGACGCACGGTTCAGTGCCAGCGTACGGGCCAGGAGTAGGCAACAGCGTAGGATAAAGTGTAGGGCTGGTAGTGAATTTGCGTTCCGGGCTAGGGTTAGGGTTAGGGAACGGCAAGGCTTAGGGCACAGGTGAGGGTACGGAAACGTGGGAGGGTCAGGCTACGTGCTGACGCCCGGGTCAGTGCCAGCGTATGGGTCAGGAGTAGGGTACGGCGTAAGGTAAGGTGTAGGGCTGGTGGTGGGTTTCCATTAAGTGCTAGGGTTAGGGTTAGGGAACGGCAAGGCTTAGGGCACAGGTGAGGGTACAGAAACGCGGGAGGGTAAGGGTACGTGCTGTTGCACGGGTCAGTGCCACAGTACAGGCCAGGAATAGGCAACGGCGTATGGTAAGGTATAGGGCTGGTGGTGGGTTTCCGTTCCGGGCTAGGGTTAGGGTTAGGGAACGGCAAGGCTTAGGGCACAGGTGAGGGTAAGGAAACGTGGGAGGGTCGGGCTACGTGCTGACGCACGGGTCAGTGCCAGCGTAAAGGCCAGGAGTAGGGTATGGCGTAAGGTAAGGTGTAGGGCTTGTGGTTGATTTCCTTTCCAGGCTAGGGTTAGGGTTGGGGAACGGCAAGGCTTAAGGCACAGGTGCGGGTACGGAAACATGGGAGGGTCGGGTTACGTGCTGACGCACGGGTCAGTGCCAGCGTGCGGGCCAGGAGTAGGCAACGGCGTAGGATAAAGTGTAGGGCTGGTGGTGGATTTGCCTTCTGGGCTAGGGTTAGGGTTAGGGAACGGCAAGGCTTACGGCACAGGTCAGGGTACGGCAACCCGGGAGGGTAAGGGTACGTGCTGATGCATGGGTCAGTGCCAGATTACAGGCCAGGAGTAGGCAACGGCGTAGGGTAAGGTGTAGGGCTGGTGGTGGGTTTCCGTTCCGGGCTAGGGTTAGGGTTAGGGAACAGCAAGGCTTAGGGCACAGTTGAGGGTAAGGAAACGTGGGAGGGTCGTGCTATGTGCTGACCCACGGGTCAGTGCCAGCGTACGGGCCAGAAGTAGGGTACGGCGTAAGGTAAGGTGTAGGGCTTGTGGTTGATTTCTGTTCCAGGCTAGGGTTAGGGTTAGGGAACGGCAAGGCTTAGGGCACAGGTGAGTGTACGGAAACGTGGGAGGGTCGGGCTACGTGCTGACGCACGGGTCAGTGCCAGCGTACGGGCCAGGAGTAGGCAACGGCGTAGGATAAAGTGTAGGGCAGGTGGTGAATTTGCGTTCCGGGCTAGGGTTAGGGTTAGGGAACGGCAAGGCTTAGGGCACAGGTGAGGGTACGGAAACGTTGGAGTGTCAGGCTACGTGCAGACGAACGGGTCAGTGCCAGCGTACAGGCCAGGAGTAGGGTACGGCGTAAGGTAAGGTGTAGGGCTTGTGGTTGATTTCTGTTCCAGGCTAGGGTTAGGGTTAGGGAACGGCAAGGCTTAGGGCACAGGTGAGGGTACGGGAAAGTGGGAGGGTCGGGCTACGTGCTGACGCAAGGGTCAGTGCAAGCGTACGGGCCAGGAGTAGGCAACGGCGTAGGATAAAGTGTAGGGCTGGTGGTGGATTTGCGTTCTGGGCTAGGGTTAGGGTTAGGGAACGGCAAGGCTTAGGGCACAGGTGAGGGTACGGAAACGTGGGAGGGTCAGGCTACGTGCTGACGCACGGTTCAGTGCCAGCGTATGGGCCAGGAATAGGGTACGGCGTAAGGTAAGGTGTAGGGCTGGTGGTGGGTTTCTATTCCGTGCTAGGGTTAGGGTTAGGGAACGGCAAGGCTTAGGGCACAGGTGAGGGTACGGAAACGCGGGAGGGTAAGGCTAAGTGCTGATGCACGGGTCAGTGCCAGAGTACGGGCCAGGAGTAGGCAACGGGGTTGGGTAAGGTGTAGGGCTGGTGGTGGGTATCCGTTTTGGGCTAGGGTTAGGGTTAGGGAACGGCAAGGCTTAGGGCACAGGTGAGGGTACGGAAACGTGGGAGGGTCGGGCTACGTGCTGACGCATGGGTCATTGCCAGTGTACGGGCCAGGAGTAGGCAACGGCGTAAGGTAAGGTGTAGGGCTGGTGGTTGGTTTCCGTTCCAGGCTAGGGTTAGGGTTAGGGAACGGCAAGGCTTAGGGCACAGGTGAGGGTACGGAAACGTTTTAGGGTCGGGCTACGTGCTGATGCACGGTTCAGTGCCAGCGTACGGGCCAGGAATAGGGTACGGCGTAAGGTAAGGTGTAGTGCTGGTGGTGGGTTTCCGTTCCGGGCTAGGGTTAGGGTTAGGGAACGGCAAGTCTTAGGGCACACGTGAGGGTACGGACACGTGGGAGGGTCAGGCTACGTGCTGACGCACGGGTCAGTGCCAGCGTACGGGCCAGGAGTAGGGTACGGCGTAAGGTAAGGTGTAGGGCTTGTGGTTGATTTCTGTTCCAGGCTAGGGTTAGGGTTAGGGAACGACAAGGCTTAGGGCACAGGTGAGGGTACCAAACGTGGGAGGGTCGGGCTACGTGCTGACGCACGGGTCAGTGCCAGCGTATGGGCCAGGAGTAGGCAACGGCGTAGGATAAAGTGTAGGGCTGGTGGTGAATTTGCGTTCCGGGCTAGGGTTAGGGTTAGGGAACGGCAAGGCTTAGGGCACAGGTGAGGGTACGGAAACGTGGGCGGGTCAGGCTACATGCTGACGCACGGGTCAGTGCCAGCGTACGGGTCAGGAGTAGGGTACGGCATAACGTAAGGTGTAGGGCTGGTGGTGTGTTTCCGTTAAGGGCTAGGGTTAGGGTTAGGGAACGGCAAGGCTTAGCGCACAGGTGAGGGTACGGAAACGTGGGAGGGTAAGGCTACGTGCTGATGCACGGGTCAGTGCCAGATTACAGGCCAGGAGTAGGCAACGGCGTAGGCTAAGGTGTAGGGCTGGTGGTGGGTTTCCGTTCCGGGCTAGGGTTAGGGTTAGGGAACAGCAAGGCTTAGGGCACAGGTGAGGGTACGGAAACGTGGGAGGGTCAGGCTACGTGCTGACGCATGGATCAGTGCCAGCATACGGGCCAGGAGTAGGGTTCGGCGTAAGGTAAGGTGTAGGGCTTGTGGTTGATTTCCGTTCCAGGCTAGGGTTAGGGTTAGGGAACAGAAAGGCTTAGGGCACAGGTGAGGGTACGGAAACGTGGGAGGGTCGGGCTACGTGCTGACGCACGGTTCAGTGCCAGCGTATGGGCCAGGAGTAGGGTACGGCGTAAGGTAAGGTGTAGGGCTTGTGGTTGATTTCCGTTCCAGGCTAGGGTTAGGGTTAGGGAACAGAAAGGCTTAGGGCACAGGTGAGGGTACGGAAACGTGGGAGGGTCGGGCTACGTGCTGACGCACGGTTCAGTGCCAGCGTATGGGCCAGGAGTAGGGTACGGCGTAAGGTAAGGTGTAGGGCTTGTGGTTGATTTCCCTTCCAGCCTAGGGTTAGGGATAGGGAACGGCAAGTCTTAGGGCACAGGTGAGGGTACGGAAACGTGGGAGGGTCGGGCTACGTGCTGACGCACGGGTCAGTGCCATCGTACGGGCCAGGAGTAGGCAACGGCATAGGATAAAGTGTAGGGCTGGTGGTGGATTTGCGTTCTGGGCTAGAGTTAGGGTTAGGGAACGGCAAGGCTTAGGGCACAGGTCAGGGTACGGAAACGCGGGAGGTTAAGGCTACGTGCTGATGCACGGGTCAGTGCCAGAGGACAGGCCAGGAGTAGGCAACGGCGTAGGGTAAGGTGTAGGGCTGGTGGTGGATTTGCGTTCCGGGCTAGGGTTAGGGTTAGGGAACGGCAAGGCTTAGGGCACAGGTGAGGGTACGGAAACGTGGGAGGGTCAGGCTACGTGCTGACGCACGGGTCAGTGCCATCGTACGGGACAGGAGTAGGGTACGGCGTAATGTAAGGTGTAGGGCTGGTGGTGGGTTTCTATTCCGGGCAAGGGTTAGGGTTAGGGAACGGCAAGGCTTAGGGCACAGGTGAGGGTACGGAAACGTGGGAGGGTCAGGCTACGTGCTGACGCACGTTTCAGTGCCAGCGTACGGGCCAGGAATAGGGTACGGCGTAAGGTAAGGTGTAGGGCTGGTGGTGGGTTTCTGTTCCGGGCTAGGGTTAGGGTTAGGGAACGGCAAGTCTTAGGGCACAGGGGAGGGTACGGAAACGTTGGAGTGTCAGGCTACGTGCATACGCACGGGTCAGTGCCAGCGTACAGGCCAGGAGTAGGGTACGGCGTAAGGTAAGGTGTAGGGCTTGTGGTTGATTTCTGTTCCAGGCTAGGGTTAGGGTTAGGGAACGGCAAGGCTTAGGGCACAGGTGAGGGTACGGGAAAGTGGGAGGGTCGGGCTACGTGCTGACGCAAGGGTCAGTGCAAGCGTACGGGCCAGGAGTAGGCAACGGCGTAGGATAAAGTGTAGGGCTGGTGGTGGATTTGCGTTCTGGGCTAGGGTTAGGGTTAGGGAACGGCAAGGCTTAGGGCACAGGTGAGGGTACGGACACGTGGGAGGGTCAGGCTACGTGCTGACGCACGGTTCAGTGCCAGCGTATGGGCCAGGAATAGGTTACGGCGTAAGGTAAGGTGTAGGGCTGGTGGTGGGTTTCCGTTCAGGGCTAGGGTTAGGGTTAGGGAACGGCAAGGCTTAGGGCACAGGTGAGGGTACGGAAAAGTGGGAGGGTCAGGCTACGTGGTGACGCACAGATCAGTGCCAGCGTACGGGCCAGGAGTAGGGTACGGCGTAAGGTAAGGTGTAGGGCTTGTGGTTGATTTCCGTTCCAAGCTAGGGTTAGGGTTAGGGAACAGCAAGGCTTAGGGCACAGGTGAGGTTACGGAAACGTGGGTGGGTCGGGCTACGTGCTGACGCACGGGTCAGTGCCAGCGTACGGGCCAGGAGTAGGCAACGGCGTAGGATAAAGTGTAGGGCTGGTGTTGGATTTGCGTTCTGAGCTAGGGTTAGGGTTAGGGAACGGCAAGGCTTAGGGCACAGGTGAGTGTACGGAAACGTGGGAGGGTCGGGCTACGTGCTGACGCACGGGTCAGTGCCAGCGTACGGGCCAGGAGTAGGCAACGGCGTAGGATAAAGTGTAGGGCTGGTGTTGGATTTGCGTTCTGGGCTAGGGTTAGGGTTAGGGAACGGCAAGGCTTAGTGCACAGGTCAGGGTACGGAAACGCGGGAGGGTAAGGCTTCGTGCTGATGCAAGGGTCAGTGCCAGAGTACAGGCCAGGAGTAGGCAACGGCATAGGGTAAGCTGTAGGGCTGCTGGTGGGTTTCCGTTCCGGGCTAGGGTTAGGGTTAGGGAACGGCAAGGCTTAGGGCACAGGTGAGGGTAAGGAAACGTGGGAGGGTCAGGCTACATGCTGACGCACGGGTCAGTGCCAGCGTACGGGCCAGGAGTAGGCAGCAGCGTAGGATAAAGTGTAGGGCTGGTGGTGGGTTTCCGTTCCAGGCTAGGGTTAGAGTTAGGGAACGGCAAGGCTTAGGGCACAGGGGAGTGTACGGAAACGTGGGAGGGTCGTGCTACGTGCTGACACACGGGTCAGTGCCAGCGTACGGGACAGGAGTGGGCAACGGCGTAGGATAAAGTGTAGGGCTGGTGGTGGATTTGCGTTCCGGGCTAGGGTTAGGGTTAGGGAACGGCAAGTCTTAGGGCACAGGAGAGGGTACGGAAACGTGGGAGGGTCAGGCTGTGTGCTGACGCATTGGTCATTGCCAGCGTACGGGTCAGGAGTAGGGTACGGCGTAAGGTAAGGTGTAGGGCTGGTGGTGGGTTTCTATTCCAGGCTAGGGTTAGGGTTAGGGAACGGCAAGGCTTAGGGCACAGGTGAGGGTACGGAAACGTGGGAGGGTCAGGCTACGTGCTGACGCACGGTTCAGTGCCAGCGTACGGGCCAGGAATAGGGTACGGCGTAAGGTAAGGTGTAGGGCTGGTGGTGCGTTTCTATTCCGGGCTAGGGTTAGGGTTAGGGAACGGCAAGGCTTAGGGCACAGGTCAGGGTACGGAAACGCGGGAGGGTAAGGCTACGTGCTGATGCACGTGTCAGTGCCAGAGTACGGGCCAGGAGTAGGCAACGGGGTTGGGTAAGGTGTAGGGCTGGTGACGGGTATCCGTTTTGGGCTAGGGTTAGGGTTAGGGAACGGCAAGGCTTAGGGCACAGGTGAGGGTACGGAAACGTGGGAGGGTCAGGCTACGTGCTGACGCACGGGTCAGTGCCAGCGTACGGGTCAGGAGTAGGGTACGGCGTAAGGTAAGGTGTAGGGCTGGTGGTGTGTTTCCGTTAAGGGCTAGGATTAGGGTTAGGGAACGGCAAGGCTTAGGGCACAGGTGAGGGTACGGAAACGTGGGAGGGTCGGGCTACGTGCTGACGCACGGTTCAGTGCCAGCGTACGGGCCAGGAGTAGGCAACAGCGTAGGATAAAGTGTAGGGCTGGTAGTGAATTTGCGTTCCGGGCTAGGGTTAGGGTTAGGGAACGGCAAGGCTTAGGGCACAGGTGAGGGTACGGAAACGTGGGAGGGTCAGGCTACGTGCTGACGCACGGGTCAGTGCCAGCGTATGGGTCAGGAGTAGGGTACGGCGTAAGGTAAGGTGTAGGGCTGGTGGTGGGTTTCCATTAAGTGCTAGGGTTAGGGTTAGGGAACGGCAAGGCTTAGGGCACAGGTGAGGGTACAGAAACGCGGGAGGGTAAGGGTACGTGCTGTTGCACGGGTCAGTGCCACAGTACAGGCCAGGAATAGGCAACGGCGTATGGTAAGGTATAGGGCTGGTGGTGGGTTTCCGTTCCGGGCTAGGGTTAGGGTTAGGGAACGGCAAGGCTTAGGGCACAGGTGAGTGTACGGAAACGTGGGTGGGTCGGGCTACGTGCTGACGCACGGGTCAGTGCCAGCGTACGGGCCAGGAGTAGGCAACGGCGTAGGATAAAGTGTAGGGCTGGTGTTGGATTTGCGTTCTGAGCTAGGGTTAGGGTTAGGGAACGGCAAGGCTTAGGGCACAGGTGAGTGTACGGAAACGTGGGAGGGTCGGGCTACGTGCTGACGCACGGGTCAGTGCCAGCGTACGGGCCAGGAGTAGGCAACGGCGTAGGATAAAGTGTAGGGCTGGTGTTGGATTTGCGTTCTGGGCTAGGGTTAGGGTTAGGGAACGGCAAGGCTTAGTGCACAGGTCAGGGTACGGAAACGCGGGAGGGTAAGGCTTCGTGCTGATGCAAGGGTCAGTGCCAGAGTACAGGCCAGGAGTAGGCAACGGCATAGGGTAAGCTGTAGGGCTGCTGGTGGGTTTCCGTTCCGGGCTAGGGTTAGGGTTAGGGAACGGCAAGGCTTAGGGCACAGGTGAGGGTAAGGAAACGTGGGAGGGTCAGGCTACATGCTGACGCACGGGTCAGTGCCAGCGTACGGGCCAGGAGTAGGCAGCAGCGTAGGATAAAGTGTAGGGCTGGTGGTGGGTTTCCGTTCCAGGCTAGGGTTAGAGTTAGGGAACGGCAAGGCTTAGGGCACAGGGGAGTGTACGGAAACGTGGGAGGGTCGTGCTACGTGCTGACACACGGGTCAGTGCCAGCGTACGGGACAGGAGTGGGCAACGGCGTAGGATAAAGTGTAGGGCTGGTGGTGGATTTGCGTTCCGGGCTAGGGTTAGGGTTAGGGAACGGCAAGTCTTAGGGCACAGGAGAGGGTACGGAAACGTGGGAGGGTCAGGCTGTGTGCTGACGCATTGGTCATTGCCAGCGTACGGGTCAGGAGTAGGGTACGGCGTAAGGTAAGGTGTAGGGCTGGTGGTGGGTTTCTATTCCAGGCTAGGGTTAGGGTTAGGGAACGGCAAGGCTTAGGGCACAGGTGAGGGTACGGAAACGTGGGAGGGTCAGGCTACGTGCTGACGCACGGTTCAGTGCCAGCGTACGGGCCAGGAATAGGGTACGGCGTAAGGTAAGGTGTAGGGCTGGTGGTGCGTTTCTATTCCGGGCTAGGGTTAGGGTTAGGGAACGGCAAGGCTTAGGGCACAGGTCAGGGTACGGAAACGCGGGAGGGTAAGGCTACGTGCTGATGCACGTGTCAGTGCCAGAGTACGGGCCAGGAGTAGGCAACGGGGTTGGGTAAGGTGTAGGGCTGGTGACGGGTATCCGTTTTGGGCTAGGGTTAGGGTT
The DNA here is from genome assembly GCF_964165515.1 of Mesoplodon bidens. Lineage (NCBI taxonomy): Eukaryota > Metazoa > Chordata > Mammalia > Artiodactyla > Ziphiidae > Mesoplodon > Mesoplodon bidens. Next base: position 11,939 of record NW_027672192.1, on the reverse strand, counting down.
AGGGAACGGCAAGGCTTAGGGCACAGGTGAGGGTACGGAAACGTGGGAGGGTCAGGCTACGTGCTGACGCACGGGTCAGTGCCAGCGTACGGGTCAGGAGTAGGGTACGGCGTAAGGTAAGGTGTAGGGCTGGTGGTGTGTTTCCGTTAAGGGCTAGGATTAGGGTTAGGGAACGGCAAGGCTTAGGGCACAGGTGAGGGTACGGAAACGTGGGAGGGTCGGGCTACGTGCTGACGCACGGTTCAGTGCCAGCGTACGGGCCAGGAGTAGGCAACAGCGTAGGATAAAGTGTAGGGCTGGTAGTGAATTTGCGTTCCGGGCTAGGGTTAGGGTTAGGGAACGGCAAGGCTTAGGGCACAGGTGAGGGTACGGAAACGTGGGAGGGTCAGGCTACGTGCTGACGCACGGGTCAGTGCCAGCGTATGGGTCAGGAGTAGGGTACGGCGTAAGGTAAGGTGTAGGGCTGGTGGTGGGTTTCCATTAAGTGCTAGGGTTAGGGTTAGGGAACGGCAAGGCTTAGGGCACAGGTGAGGGTACAGAAACGCGGGAGGGTAAGGGTACGTGCTGTTGCACGGGTCAGTGCCACAGTACAGGCCAGGAATAGGCAACGGCGTATGGTAAGGTATAGGGCTGGTGGTGGGTTTCCGTTCCGGGCTAGGGTTAGGGTTAGGGAACGGCAAGGCTTAGGGCACAGGTGAGGGTAAGGAAACGTGGGAGGGTCGGGCTACGTGCTGACGCACGGGTCAGTGCCAGCGTAAAGGCCAGGAGTAGGGTATGGCGTAAGGTAAGGTGTAGGGCTTGTGGTTGATTTCCTTTCCAGGCTAGGGTTAGGGTTGGGGAACGGCAAGGCTTAAGGCACAGGTGCGGGTACGGAAACATGGGAGGGTCGGGTTACGTGCTGACGCACGGGTCAGTGCCAGCGTGCGGGCCAGGAGTAGGCAACGGCGTAGGATAAAGTGTAGGGCTGGTGGTGGATTTGCCTTCTGGGCTAGGGTTAGGGTTAGGGAACGGCAAGGCTTACGGCACAGGTCAGGGTACGGCAACCCGGGAGGGTAAGGGTACGTGCTGATGCATGGGTCAGTGCCAGATTACAGGCCAGGAGTAGGCAACGGCGTAGGGTAAGGTGTAGGGCTGGTGGTGGGTTTCCGTTCCGGGCTAGGGTTAGGGTTAGGGAACAGCAAGGCTTAGGGCACAGTTGAGGGTAAGGAAACGTGGGAGGGTCGTGCTATGTGCTGACCCACGGGTCAGTGCCAGCGTACGGGCCAGAAGTAGGGTACGGCGTAAGGTAAGGTGTAGGGCTTGTGGTTGATTTCTGTTCCAGGCTAGGGTTAGGGTTAGGGAACGGCAAGGCTTAGGGCACAGGTGAGTGTACGGAAACGTGGGAGGGTCGGGCTACGTGCTGACGCACGGGTCAGTGCCAGCGTACGGGCCAGGAGTAGGCAACGGCGTAGGATAAAGTGTAGGGCAGGTGGTGAATTTGCGTTCCGGGCTAGGGTTAGGGTTAGGGAACGGCAAGGCTTAGGGCACAGGTGAGGGTACGGAAACGTTGGAGTGTCAGGCTACGTGCAGACGAACGGGTCAGTGCCAGCGTACAGGCCAGGAGTAGGGTACGGCGTAAGGTAAGGTGTAGGGCTTGTGGTTGATTTCTGTTCCAGGCTAGGGTTAGGGTTAGGGAACGGCAAGGCTTAGGGCACAGGTGAGGGTACGGGAAAGTGGGAGGGTCGGGCTACGTGCTGACGCAAGGGTCAGTGCAAGCGTACGGGCCAGGAGTAGGCAACGGCGTAGGATAAAGTGTAGGGCTGGTGGTGGATTTGCGTTCTGGGCTAGGGTTAGGGTTAGGGAACGGCAAGGCTTAGGGCACAGGTGAGGGTACGGAAACGTGGGAGGGTCAGGCTACGTGCTGACGCACGGTTCAGTGCCAGCGTATGGGCCAGGAATAGGGTACGGCGTAAGGTAAGGTGTAGGGCTGGTGGTGGGTTTCTATTCCGTGCTAGGGTTAGGGTTAGGGAACGGCAAGGCTTAGGGCACAGGTGAGGGTACGGAAACGCGGGAGGGTAAGGCTAAGTGCTGATGCACGGGTCAGTGCCAGAGTACGGGCCAGGAGTAGGCAACGGGGTTGGGTAAGGTGTAGGGCTGGTGGTGGGTATCCGTTTTGGGCTAGGGTTAGGGTTAGGGAACGGCAAGGCTTAGGGCACAGGTGAGGGTACGGAAACGTGGGAGGGTCGGGCTACGTGCTGACGCATGGGTCATTGCCAGTGTACGGGCCAGGAGTAGGCAACGGCGTAAGGTAAGGTGTAGGGCTGGTGGTTGGTTTCCGTTCCAGGCTAGGGTTAGGGTTAGGGAACGGCAAGGCTTAGGGCACAGGTGAGGGTACGGAAACGTTTTAGGGTCGGGCTACGTGCTGATGCACGGTTCAGTGCCAGCGTACGGGCCAGGAATAGGGTACGGCGTAAGGTAAGGTGTAGTGCTGGTGGTGGGTTTCCGTTCCGGGCTAGGGTTAGGGTTAGGGAACGGCAAGTCTTAGGGCACACGTGAGGGTACGGACACGTGGGAGGGTCAGGCTACGTGCTGACGCACGGGTCAGTGCCAGCGTACGGGCCAGGAGTAGGGTACGGCGTAAGGTAAGGTGTAGGGCTTGTGGTTGATTTCTGTTCCAGGCTAGGGTTAGGGTTAGGGAACGACAAGGCTTAGGGCACAGGTGAGGGTACCAAACGTGGGAGGGTCGGGCTACGTGCTGACGCACGGGTCAGTGCCAGCGTATGGGCCAGGAGTAGGCAACGGCGTAGGATAAAGTGTAGGGCTGGTGGTGAATTTGCGTTCCGGGCTAGGGTTAGGGTTAGGGAACGGCAAGGCTTAGGGCACAGGTGAGGGTACGGAAACGTGGGCGGGTCAGGCTACATGCTGACGCACGGGTCAGTGCCAGCGTACGGGTCAGGAGTAGGGTACGGCATAACGTAAGGTGTAGGGCTGGTGGTGTGTTTCCGTTAAGGGCTAGGGTTAGGGTTAGGGAACGGCAAGGCTTAGCGCACAGGTGAGGGTACGGAAACGTGGGAGGGTAAGGCTACGTGCTGATGCACGGGTCAGTGCCAGATTACAGGCCAGGAGTAGGCAACGGCGTAGGCTAAGGTGTAGGGCTGGTGGTGGGTTTCCGTTCCGGGCTAGGGTTAGGGTTAGGGAACAGCAAGGCTTAGGGCACAGGTGAGGGTACGGAAACGTGGGAGGGTCAGGCTACGTGCTGACGCATGGATCAGTGCCAGCATACGGGCCAGGAGTAGGGTTCGGCGTAAGGTAAGGTGTAGGGCTTGTGGTTGATTTCCGTTCCAGGCTAGGGTTAGGGTTAGGGAACAGAAAGGCTTAGGGCACAGGTGAGGGTACGGAAACGTGGGAGGGTCGGGCTACGTGCTGACGCACGGTTCAGTGCCAGCGTATGGGCCAGGAGTAGGGTACGGCGTAAGGTAAGGTGTAGGGCTTGTGGTTGATTTCCGTTCCAGGCTAGGGTTAGGGTTAGGGAACAGAAAGGCTTAGGGCACAGGTGAGGGTACGGAAACGTGGGAGGGTCGGGCTACGTGCTGACGCACGGTTCAGTGCCAGCGTATGGGCCAGGAGTAGGGTACGGCGTAAGGTAAGGTGTAGGGCTTGTGGTTGATTTCCCTTCCAGCCTAGGGTTAGGGATAGGGAACGGCAAGTCTTAGGGCACAGGTGAGGGTACGGAAACGTGGGAGGGTCGGGCTACGTGCTGACGCACGGGTCAGTGCCATCGTACGGGCCAGGAGTAGGCAACGGCATAGGATAAAGTGTAGGGCTGGTGGTGGATTTGCGTTCTGGGCTAGAGTTAGGGTTAGGGAACGGCAAGGCTTAGGGCACAGGTCAGGGTACGGAAACGCGGGAGGTTAAGGCTACGTGCTGATGCACGGGTCAGTGCCAGAGGACAGGCCAGGAGTAGGCAACGGCGTAGGGTAAGGTGTAGGGCTGGTGGTGGATTTGCGTTCCGGGCTAGGGTTAGGGTTAGGGAACGGCAAGGCTTAGGGCACAGGTGAGGGTACGGAAACGTGGGAGGGTCAGGCTACGTGCTGACGCACGGGTCAGTGCCATCGTACGGGACAGGAGTAGGGTACGGCGTAATGTAAGGTGTAGGGCTGGTGGTGGGTTTCTATTCCGGGCAAGGGTTAGGGTTAGGGAACGGCAAGGCTTAGGGCACAGGTGAGGGTACGGAAACGTGGGAGGGTCAGGCTACGTGCTGACGCACGTTTCAGTGCCAGCGTACGGGCCAGGAATAGGGTACGGCGTAAGGTAAGGTGTAGGGCTGGTGGTGGGTTTCTGTTCCGGGCTAGGGTTAGGGTTAGGGAACGGCAAGTCTTAGGGCACAGGGGAGGGTACGGAAACGTTGGAGTGTCAGGCTACGTGCATACGCACGGGTCAGTGCCAGCGTACAGGCCAGGAGTAGGGTACGGCGTAAGGTAAGGTGTAGGGCTTGTGGTTGATTTCTGTTCCAGGCTAGGGTTAGGGTTAGGGAACGGCAAGGCTTAGGGCACAGGTGAGGGTACGGGAAAGTGGGAGGGTCGGGCTACGTGCTGACGCAAGGGTCAGTGCAAGCGTACGGGCCAGGAGTAGGCAACGGCGTAGGATAAAGTGTAGGGCTGGTGGTGGATTTGCGTTCTGGGCTAGGGTTAGGGTTAGGGAACGGCAAGGCTTAGGGCACAGGTGAGGGTACGGACACGTGGGAGGGTCAGGCTACGTGCTGACGCACGGTTCAGTGCCAGCGTATGGGCCAGGAATAGGTTACGGCGTAAGGTAAGGTGTAGGGCTGGTGGTGGGTTTCCGTTCAGGGCTAGGGTTAGGGTTAGGGAACGGCAAGGCTTAGGGCACAGGTGAGGGTACGGAAAAGTGGGAGGGTCAGGCTACGTGGTGACGCACAGATCAGTGCCAGCGTACGGGCCAGGAGTAGGGTACGGCGTAAGGTAAGGTGTAGGGCTTGTGGTTGATTTCCGTTCCAAGCTAGGGTTAGGGTTAGGGAACAGCAAGGCTTAGGGCACAGGTGAGGTTACGGAAACGTGGGTGGGTCGGGCTACGTGCTGACGCACGGGTCAGTGCCAGCGTACGGGCCAGGAGTAGGCAACGGCGTAGGATAAAGTGTAGGGCTGGTGTTGGATTTGCGTTCTGAGCTAGGGTTAGGGTTAGGGAACGGCAAGGCTTAGGGCACAGGTGAGTGTACGGAAACGTGGGAGGGTCGGGCTACGTGCTGACGCACGGGTCAGTGCCAGCGTACGGGCCAGGAGTAGGCAACGGCGTAGGATAAAGTGTAGGGCTGGTGTTGGATTTGCGTTCTGGGCTAGGGTTAGGGTTAGGGAACGGCAAGGCTTAGTGCACAGGTCAGGGTACGGAAACGCGGGAGGGTAAGGCTTCGTGCTGATGCAAGGGTCAGTGCCAGAGTACAGGCCAGGAGTAGGCAACGGCATAGGGTAAGCTGTAGGGCTGCTGGTGGGTTTCCGTTCCGGGCTAGGGTTAGGGTTAGGGAACGGCAAGGCTTAGGGCACAGGTGAGGGTAAGGAAACGTGGGAGGGTCAGGCTACATGCTGACGCACGGGTCAGTGCCAGCGTACGGGCCAGGAGTAGGCAGCAGCGTAGGATAAAGTGTAGGGCTGGTGGTGGGTTTCCGTTCCAGGCTAGGGTTAGAGTTAGGGAACGGCAAGGCTTAGGGCACAGGGGAGTGTACGGAAACGTGGGAGGGTCGTGCTACGTGCTGACACACGGGTCAGTGCCAGCGTACGGGACAGGAGTGGGCAACGGCGTAGGATAAAGTGTAGGGCTGGTGGTGGATTTGCGTTCCGGGCTAGGGTTAGGGTTAGGGAACGGCAAGTCTTAGGGCACAGGAGAGGGTACGGAAACGTGGGAGGGTCAGGCTGTGTGCTGACGCATTGGTCATTGCCAGCGTACGGGTCAGGAGTAGGGTACGGCGTAAGGTAAGGTGTAGGGCTGGTGGTGGGTTTCTATTCCAGGCTAGGGTTAGGGTTAGGGAACGGCAAGGCTTAGGGCACAGGTGAGGGTACGGAAACGTGGGAGGGTCAGGCTACGTGCTGACGCACGGTTCAGTGCCAGCGTACGGGCCAGGAATAGGGTACGGCGTAAGGTAAGGTGTAGGGCTGGTGGTGCGTTTCTATTCCGGGCTAGGGTTAGGGTTAGGGAACGGCAAGGCTTAGGGCACAGGTCAGGGTACGGAAACGCGGGAGGGTAAGGCTACGTGCTGATGCACGTGTCAGTGCCAGAGTACGGGCCAGGAGTAGGCAACGGGGTTGGGTAAGGTGTAGGGCTGGTGACGGGTATCCGTTTTGGGCTAGGGTTAGGGTTAGGGAACGGCAAGGCTTAGGGCACAGGTGAGGGTACGGAAACGTGGGAGGGTCAGGCTACGTGCTGACGCACGGGTCAGTGCCAGCGTACGGGTCAGGAGTAGGGTACGGCGTAAGGTAAGGTGTAGGGCTGGTGGTGTGTTTCCGTTAAGGGCTAGGATTAGGGTTAGGGAACGGCAAGGCTTAGGGCACAGGTGAGGGTACGGAAACGTGGGAGGGTCGGGCTACGTGCTGACGCACGGTTCAGTGCCAGCGTACGGGCCAGGAGTAGGCAACAGCGTAGGATAAAGTGTAGGGCTGGTAGTGAATTTGCGTTCCGGGCTAGGGTTAGGGTTAGGGAACGGCAAGGCTTAGGGCACAGGTGAGGGTACGGAAACGTGGGAGGGTCAGGCTACATGCTGACGCACGGGTCAGTGCCAGCGTATGGGTCAGGAGTAGGGTACGGCGTAAGGTAAGGTGTAGGGCTGGTGGTGGGTTTCCATTAAGTGCTAGGGTTAGGGTTAGGGAACGGCAAGGCTTAGGGCACAGGTGAGGGTACAGAAACGCGGGAGGGTAAGGGTACGTGCTGTTGCACGGGTCAGTGCCACAGTACAGGCCAGGAATAGGCAACGGCGTATGGTAAGGTATAGGGCTGGTGGTGGGTTTCCGTTCCGGGCTAGGGTTAGGGTTAGGGAACGGCAAGGCTTAGGGCACAGGTGAGGGTAAGGAAACGTGGGAGGGTCGGGCTACGTGCTGACGCACGGGTCAGTGCCAGCGTAAAGGCCAGGAGTAGGGTATGGCGTAAGGTAAGGTGTAGGGCTTGTGGTTGATTTCCTTTCCAGGCTAGGGTTAGGGTTGGGGAACGGCAAGGCTTAAGGCACAGGTGCGGGTACGGAAACATGGGAGGGTCGGGTTACGTGCTGACGCACGGGTCAGTGCCAGCGTGCGGGCCAGGAGTAGGCAACGGCGTAGGATAAAGTGTAGGGCTGGTGGTGGATTTGCCTTCTGGGCTAGGGTTAGGGTTAGGGAACGGCAAGGCTTACGGCACAGGTCAGGGTACGGCAACCCGGGAGGGTAAGGGTACGTGCTGATGCATGGGTCAGTGCCAGATTACAGGCCAGGAGTAGGCAACGGCGTAGGGTAAGGTGTAGGGCTGGTGGTGGGTTTCCGTTCCGGGCTAGGGTTAGGGTTAGGGAACAGCAAGGCTTAGGGCACAGTTGAGGGTAAGGAAACGTGGGAGGGTCGTGCTATGTGCTGACCCACGGGTCAGTGCCAGCGTACGGGCCAGAAGTAGGGTACGGCGTAAGGTAAGGTGTAGGGCTTGTGGTTGATTTCTGTTCCAGGCTAGGGTTAGGGTTAGGGAACGGCAAGGCTTAGGGCACAGGTGAGTGTACGGAAACGTGGGAGGGTCGGGCTACGTGCTGACGCACGGGTCAGTGCCAGCGTACGGGCCAGGAGTAGGCAACGGCGTAGGATAAAGTGTAGGGCAGGTGGTGAATTTGCATTCCGGGCTAGGGTTAGGGTTAGGGAACGGCAAGGCTTAGGGCACAGGTGAGGGTACGGAAACGTTGGAGTGTCAGGCTACGTGCAGACGCACGGGTCAGTGCCAGCGTACAGGCCAGGAGTAGGGTACGGCGTAAGGTAAGGTGTAGGGCTTGTGGTTGATTTCTGTTCCAGGCTAGGGTTAGGGTTAGGGAACGGCAAGGCTTAGGGCACAGGTGAGGGTACGGGAAAGTGGGAGGGTCGGGCTACGTGCTGACGCAAGGGTCAGTGCAAGCGTACGGGCCAGGAGTAGGCAACGGCGTAGGATAAAGTGTAGGGCTGGTGGTGGATTTGCGTTCTGGGCTAGGGTTAGGGTTAGGGAACGGCAAGGCTTAGGGCACAGGTGAGGGTACGGAAACGTGGGAGGGTCAGGCTACGTGCTGACGCACGGTTCAGTGCCAGCGTATGGGCCAGGAATAGGGTACGGCGTAAGGTAAGGTGTAGGGCTGGTGGTGGGTTTCTATTCCGTGCTAGGGTTAGGGTTAGGGAACGGCAAGGCTTAGGGCACAGGTGAGGGTACGGAAACGCGGGAGGGTAAGGCTAAGTGCTGATGCACGGGTCAGTGCCAGAGTACGGGCCAGGAGTAGGCAACGGGGTTGGGTAAGGTGTAGGGCTGGTGGTGGGTATCCGTTTTGGGCTAGGGTTAGGGTTAGGGAACGGCAAGGCTTAGGGCACAGGTGAGGGTACGGAAACGTGGGAGGGTCGGGCTACGTGCTGACGCATGGGTCATTGCCAGTGTACGGGCCAGGAGTAGGCAACGGCGTAAGGTAAGGTGTAGGGCTGGTGGTTGGTTTCCGTTCCAGGCTAGGGTTAGGGTTAGGGAACGGCAAGGCTTAGGGCACAGGTGAGGGTACGGAAACGTGTTAGGGTCGGGCTACGTGCTGATGCACGGTTCAGTGCCAGCGTACGGGCCAGGAATAGGGTACGGCGTAAGGTAAGGTGTAGTGCTGGTGGTGGGTTTCCGTTCCGGGCTAGGGTTAGGGTTAGGGAACGGCAAGTCTTAGGGCACACGTGAGGGTACGGACACGTGGGAGGGTCAGGCTACGTGCTGACGCACGGGTCAGTGCCAGCGTACGGGCCAGGAGTAGGGTACGGCGTAAGGTAAGGTGTAGGGCTTGTGGTTGATTTCTGTTCCAGGCTAGGGTTAGGGTTAGGGAACGACAAGGCTTAGGGCACAGGTGAGGGTACCAAACGTGGGAGGGTCGGGCTACGTGCTGACGCACGGGTCAGTGCCAGCGTATGGGCCAGGAGTAGGCAACGGCGTAGGATAAAGTGTAGGGCTGGTGGTGAATTTGCGTTCCGGGCTAGGGTTAGGGTTAGGGAACGGCAAGGCTTAGGGCACAGGTGAGGGTACGGAAACGTGGGCGGGTCAGGCTACATGCTGACGCACGGGTCAGTGCCAGCGTACGGGTCAGGAGTAGGGTACGGCATAACGTAAGGTGTAGGGCTGGTGGTGTGTTTCCGTTAAGGGCTAGGGTTAGGGTTAGGGAACGGCAAGGCTTAGCGCACAGGTGAGGGTACGGAAACGCGGGAGGGTAAGGCTACGTGCTGATGCACGGGTCAGTGCCAGATTACAGGCCAGGAGTAGGCAACGGCGTAGGCTAAGGTGTAGGGCTGGTGGTGGGTTTCCGTTCCGGGCTAGGGTTAGGGTTAGGGAACAGCAAGGCTTAGGGCACAGGTGAGGGTACGGAAACGTGGGAGGGTCAGGCTACGTGCTGACGCATGGATCAGTGCCAGCATACGGGCCAGGAGTAGGGTTCGGCGTAAGGTAAGGTGTAGGGCTTGTGGTTGATTTCCGTTCCAGGCTAGGGTTAGGGTTAGGGAACAGAAAGGCTTAGGGCACAGGTGAGGGAACGGAAACGTGGGAGGGTCGGGCTACGTGCTGACGCACGGTTCAGTGCCAGCGTATGGGCCAGGAGTAGGGTACGGCGTAAGGTAAGGTGTAGGGCTTGTGGTTGATTTCCCTTCCAGCCTAGGGTTAGGGATAGGGAACGGCAAGTCTTAGGGCACAGGTGAGGGTACGGAAACGTGGGAGGGTCGGGCTACGTGCTGACGCACGGGTCAGTGCCATCGTACGGGCCAGGAGTAGGCAACGGCATAGGATAAAGTGTAGGGCTGGTGGTGGATTTGCGTTCTGGGCTAGAGTTAGGGTTAGGGAACGGCAAGGCTTAGGGCACAGGTCAGGGTACGGAAACGCGGGAGGTTAAGGCTACGTGCTGATGCACGGGTCAGTGCCAGAGGACAGGCCAGGAGTAGGCAACGGCGTAGGGTAAGGTGTAGGGCTGGTGGTGGATTTGCCTTCCGGGCTAGGGTTAGGGTTAGGGAACGGCAAGGCTTAGGGCACAGGTGAGGGTACGGAAACGTGGGAGGGTCAGGCTACGTGCTGACGCACGGGTCAGTGCCATCGTACGGGACAGGAGTAGGGTACGGCGTAATGTAAGGTGTAGGGCTGGTGGTGGGTTTCTATTCCGGGCAAGGGTTAGGGTTAGGGAACGGCAAGGCTTAGGGCACAGGTGAGGGTACGGAAACGTGGGAGGGTCAGGCTACGTGCTGACGCACGTTTCAGTGCCAGCGTACGGGCCAGGAATAGGGTACGGCGTAAGGTAAGGTGTAGGGCTGGTGGTGGGTTTCTGTTCCGGGCTAGGGTTAGGGTTAGGGAACGGCAAGTCTTAGGGCACAGGGGAGGGTACGGAAACGTTGGAGTGTCAGGCTACGTGCATACGCACGGGTCAGTGCCAGCGTACAGGCCAGGAGTAGGGTACGGCGTAAGGTAAGGTGTAGGGCTTGTGGTTGATTTCTGTTCCAGGCTAGGGTTAGGGTTAGGGTTAGGGTTAGGGTTAGGGTTAGGGTTAGGGTTAGGGTTAGGGTTAGGGTTAGGGTTAGGGTTAGGGTTAGGGTTAGGGTTAGGGTTAGGGTTAGGGTTAGGGTTAGGGTTAGGGTTAGGGTTAGGGTTAGGGTTAGGGTCAGGGTTAGGGTTAGGGTCAGGGTTAGGGTCAGGGTTAGGGTCAGGGTCAGGGTTAGGGTCAGGGTCAGGGTCAGGGTCAGGGTAAGGGTCAGGGTCAGGGTCAGGGTCAGGGTCAGGGTCAGGGTCAGGGTCAGGGTCAGGGTCAGGGTCAGGGTTAGGGTCAGGGTCAGGGTCAGGGTTAGGGTCAGGGTCAGGGTCAGGGTTAGGGTCAGGGTCAGGGTCAGGGTTAGGGTCAGGGTCAGGGTCAGGGTCAGGGTCAGGGTCAGGGTCAGGGTCAGGGTCAGGGTCAGGGTCAGGGTCAGGGTCAGGGTCAGGGTCAGGGTCAGGGTCAGGGTCAGGGTCAGGGTCAGGGTCAGGGTCAGGGTCAGGGTCAGGGTCAGGGTCAGGGTCAGGGTCAGGGTCAGGGTCAGGGTCAGGGTCAGGGTCAGGGTCAGGGTCAGGGTCAGGGTCAGGGTCAGGGTCAGGGTCAGGGTCAGGGTCAGGGTCAGGGTCAGGGTCAGGGTCAGGGTCAGGGTCAGGGTCAGGGTCAGGGTCAGGGTCAGGGTCAGGGTCAGGGTCAGGGTCAGGGTCAGGGTCAGGGTCAGGGTCAGGGTCAGGGTCAGGGTCAGGGTCAGGGTCAGGGTCAGGGTCAGGGTCAGGGTCAGGGTCAGGGTCAGGGTCAGGGTCAGGGTCAGGGTCAGGGTCAGGGTCAGGGTCAGGGTCAGGGTCAGGGTCAGGGTCAGGGTCAGGGTCAGGGTCAGGGTCAGGGTCAGGGTCAGGGTCAGGGTCAGGGTCAGGGTCAGGGTTAGGGTTAGGGTTAGGGTTAGGGTTAGGGTTAGGGTTAGGGTTAGGGTTAGGGTTAGGGTTAGGGTTAGGGTTAGGGTTAGGGTTAGGGTTAGGGTTAGGGTTAGGGTTAGGGTTAGGGTTAGGGTTAGGGTTAGGGTTAGGGTTAGGGTTAGGGTTAGGGTTAGGGTTAGGGTTAGGGTTAGGGTTAGGGTTAGGGTTAGGGTTAGGGTTAGGGTTAGGGTTAGGGTTAGGGTTAGGGTTAGGGTTAGGGTTAGGGGTTAGGGTTAGGGTTAGGGTTAGGGTTAGGGTTAGGGTTAGGGTTAGGGTTTAGGGGTTTAGGGTTT